>NC_056748.1:1022765214-1022855214 GCF_019279795.1 Protopterus annectens | reverse complement strand
GCATTTCATTACATTTGATGTCAGGGCCACCAGTCTGCAATCATTTAGGCAGGTAGGGTTGGCTTTTTTTGGGCAGAGGGATTATGTTGGAAACTTTAAAGCATGCTGGTACTTTTTCCTGCACAAAAGAGGTATTGAACATATCCATCAGGACTATGCTGAGTTGGTCTGCACAACCTTTCAATACTTTCCCCAGAATGTTATCAGGGCCAGCAGCCTTCCTGGGGTTCACTTTTCTCAGTTGGTTCCTTACATCCACAGCACTGAAGTTGACTACTGCCTCCTTTTGGTCATTGAGAAGCTTTACAGCCTCCAGGTTGTTTTTCTCTTCAAACCCACCATAAAATATGTTTAGATTGTCCATAAATTCAGTGCTATCATCACACTGAACTGACTTCTTATTGTAGTCAATCAGCTGTTGAATACCATGCCACAGGCTTCTTGAGTCTTTTACATCCTCAAAGCATCATTGTATCTTCTGTCCATACTCCCTCTTGGCTTTCTTGATGCCCTTTTTTAGATTAGCCCTTTCCACACTTAGAACATTCTTATCCTTTGCCCTGAAAGCAGTGTTTCTTGCCCTCAGTAATTTGTACACCTTGCTGTTTAGTCATGGTTTTTGGTTGGCTCTTACTTTAATTTTTTTGATGTTCATTTCATCCTCCATGCATTTGGATATATAAGCCATAGTTGTCTCAGTACATTCATCTATGTTCACCAGATTGTTCACTGTGGCTGCCTCCCTGAAGACATCCCAGTTTATATTATCAAAGCAGTCCCTGAGACTTTCCATAGCTCCTTCATGCCAGACCTTAATTTGTTTCACAGTGGGCTTATCCCTGATCAAGATATTTTTGTAAGCTGTTATTAGTTTTATGGAGATGTGATCAGAGCCAACCAGGTTTGGTTGTTGTACAGCTCTATATGCCCCTTTTGTGTCAGTGTAAACGATGACCAGAGTATTTTCTCCCCTTGTGGGAAAATCCACAATTTGGTAGTCATTGGGTAGCACCTCCCTGAGATCTGCTTTGTTGAAGTCACCAGCTTTCATAAATGCACAGTCAGAATTCTTGCATTGCAGCTCACATAGTATTATTCAGTATAGTCAATGCTTCAGTGATGTTAGCATTCAGTGGTATATATACAGCTGCTACATAGACACCATTTTGTTCTCTGGGCACATAAAAAGGTTTGTATTTTAGTATCAGAAATTCCACATTTACAGAACAATGTTCATTCACAATGTTACAGTTTTTGCACCAGCTATCATTCACAAAAATGCACACTCTGCCTCGCTTAGTTTTTCCACACAGAGCTAGGTTCCTATCAGCTCTGAACAAAGTGAAATCATCAAGGCTTGCAGCACTATCACTAATCCTGTTATTTAACCAAGACAGGAATTTCTCACCTTGTTTGTGGTGGTGAGCTCTAGCTTGAGAAGGTCCATCTTGTTGTCTAATGAGCATATATTTGCTAAGAGAATTGAGGGAAGTGCAGGCCTGTGAGGGTTTGTTCTTAATCTGGCAGTAATTCCAGCTCTGTAGTCTCTTTTCCTGGTTCTGTTATACCTCTTCTTTTTGGGTCTCATCCTGATTGTTCCAGAACCTTCCATTCCTTGATTTAGGTACTTTGAAGCTTGTTTGGTTAGGATGTTGAGTACTACAGGTGTGGTGGAATTGTTTGAGGATAAAGGTAATTTATCTTCTGGTTCTTTGCTTAGTTAATCATTTAACTTTGCAGACTAATCTATATTTGTGTGAAATATGTTGGAATACTTGTAGCTATGGTTTGTACGAAACAAAATTGAAATTACATCGTTCAAAAATGTTTCTGGCTTCACAGCATGTCACTGATTTTACCTCATATTTTTTGGTCTGTTCCTCTTAAAATTTGTGGTTTTGTAGCAAACTGTTAAGGATTATAGTCACTAAATAATGACAGGCATTAGTGTTTCAGACTTCATGTCTGTCAGAAACAGCGGACTAACACAATAGCTATTTTCTAGCAACTTTTTGGGTATATAAGAATGATACTTAAATCCGTCTCTTATTCTGGGTCTTTGGTCTTTATTATTGTTTGGATTTGTCATTGACTTTTTACACTAAAAGGTTGTAAAGTGGTATTTCTATCAGAGCTGGATGAGTGTATTCAGCAAATTGCCTGTATCTGTTGTGTGTGGGAGGTGGTGACTTTCTGCGGATGAAAGTAACTAACCCTCTTGTTTGCTCAATTTAAACATTCTACCTTTGCAGGACTAGTTTGTATTTCTGTGAAACACATTGGAATATTTGGGCTACTGCATGTTTATGTAAAACATACTTGAAATGTATTATTGTGTTCATAATTATTTATTTAGCGTTAGCAGAGTCAGACATCTGCAGTGTACACAGTCAACAGTGGAGCTATATATAGGGGCTATATGTGGATGGGAATAGCTGACCCTGGCTGTCATGATCAAGTTAAACAGCTATTATACCATGACCCCCCCCAAAAACGTGCACGCTGATTGGCCAGCGTGCCCGTTGTAAATCGAGTTATACTAATGGAAAAAGGTCCGGTCGCCTGGACTTTTTTCCATTAGTATAACTTCGTTTTAAACACTGTCTCGCTATGTTAAATGGGTTTAACATAGCGAGACAGCTTTAAAATAAGCAACGGAGATCTCCGTTGCTTATTTTAAAGCTGTCTCGCTATGTTAAACCCATTTAACATAGCGAACAGTGTTTAAAAACAACGGAGAAAGCAAGATCTCCGTTGCTTTTTAGTCTCGCTATGTTAAATGAGTTTAACATAGCGAGACAGTTTTAAAATAAGCAACGGAGATGTCCGTTGCTTATTTTAAAACTGTCTCGCTATGTTAAACTCATTTAACATAGCAAGACACTAAAAAAGCAACGGAGATCTTGCTTTCTCCGCTGCTTTCACAACTCTGATGTACTGCGCAGGCTCGCAGTACATCAGAACTGCCGCGGATGCCAGACATCTGCGGAAGGGCAGTAAACAGGCATTATACTATGCCATTATTTAAGAAAAGTAACAGTTTCTTTTCTTAAATAATGTCATGGTATAATAGCAATAACCCACTTCTGGGTGTGGGTAATGCTAAATTTACCCACGGTTGGCTTTGTTTGGTCCCGGGCGCCTCGGGACCAAACCACGCCAACCGTGGGTAAATTTAGCATTACCCACACCCAGGCATGGGTTATTGCTATATTAGTCTTCCTTTGTAGGACTGGTGTACCTTTGTGTAAATCAATAGAATATTTTACTGCATCTGTTTTTTATCACAATCAGACATGTGAGTTGTACGCAGACATTTTTGCTTCCACTCTGTAACTGCTTGGTACAGTCATTGGTGAATTATGACACCAGTTTAAATGGTCTTACATCAAGAAAATGAATTCAAAAGAACATGGGCATTTATGTGTATTTTATTTGCTTTTATGAAATCTTCATATATGCAGAGAGCATTCACAGCCCTACATATTTTGTTCACATTGTTAATTTTGTAAACTGCCTTTCCATTACCTAATCTTTTTGAACTTCCAGATAGCATGAGATATTTTAAGTGCTCTACTAATTATCATGTTTAATAGCATCTTCTCTACCTGAGCAGATCTTTTGCTTAGCACCCCCCATCTCCCTTCTTTTTGTTTACACTCTCACCAGTTCCAGACAGGAACGTCAGTCTGTAATCTGCAGTTGAGCTCAATTAACCAAGTGCAGGGAAGACAATAATGTCCTTCGTCATGGCAGGCACTGTAGCAGAAAGCTGGCAGATATCTACAGCAGGTGATGCTTCCTAGACACAATGAGTGTCCTATGGAGACACCTGAACAGAGAATCTCTCCTGCCATCCATTACATTTTTTTTTAGCTATAGCATGATAAGAAGTTTGGAAAGATGTACAGACAGCCATCCTATTAAGACTTTCAGCTGCCAGTGCCAAGTCTCCACCTAATTCTGTGTCCATGGAAGGTCCACTTCAGACAGCTCACACATGTTCCAGTCCATCCTTTTCCCTGCAAATGGTTACTTCACCTGTGGGCAGAGTGGTGTTTGCTTTTCTGTGTGGCCACACTGAATTTTCTGCAGCCATGCGTCTCTGCTGTCAAACTACACTTCAGTCATGTGTGCCCAACCAATTGTCCATGCAAAGAAATGTCACATAACCTGCAAGCCTAACTCCTATTAGCACATAGTGATGTGACCAACAAATGCAAATAAGGGAAGTGTGCTGAGGCATAAGAATCTGCTGACACACACACACACTAATCCATATGCCATTTACAGATGTGCATACCTTTTCATGTGACTTGAGGGAAAGACAATGGCTGGAATGTTCACCAAAGAGAAGACAGAGGTATTACTGTAAGCCCTATGGACATACGGCATGCATAATTTTAACAATTGTATATAGAACAAGGATTTCTATGACCCACACATGCAGGTGCTATCTGCCATATAAAAATCCTCAGAAAATGCTAGCAAATTCCTAAGGAATAAAATGGTAATAAATAATGCGTATAGTGTGAGTTCTGAATAGGTGGTAGTCCAGCTTGCAGCAGCTCAGAAATGAGTGTACGTCATGCAGGTCTACTGTAGGAACATGTTACCAAGAGATGTTGGCATTGAACCAAGTACAAAGCTACAGTTCATGTCACAGATGCATGGCAACATGTTAAAGCAGTTTGTAGATGAAGGAAAGAAACAACTATGGATCTATCAATGTGTAGACATTCATCACATCTGGTTTCATGTGCTGTGCAAATAGGTATGAAATTGCATAGGCAGAAAATGTGTAACCATATGTAATGCTAACCCATCTACATTTGGAATGCTGTTTTACAGAAGTACTCTGCAGGGTTTTGAGAGAGAGCAAAAGTTTCAGCACTTAAAGGCAGTTCTGAAGAGATGCACAATGGTCTGCAAACATATGATATACAGCCTTTGTCTACCTTCTTCGGGATATGCATTTTTATACAGGTATTCCATTTACATAAGCCTAGCAATAATAAAATGTATGCCTGCATGCATCCTGTGTACATCTATTGTACTGCTGCAAATTAGCCCATGATATCAAGATAGACCATCTTTGAACATGCCTACCATACCATATGGAGATGGTATGACCTATCGTATCCTGTGGTGCTAGTTACAATATTTTTAAAGACTATACAAGTGTATCCCTTTAGTGTAATACTGTAGAGCTGGGTCACCTGTATTTCCTTAGGTGACCTCAATGTTTGCAACTGGGATGACTGCCAGTCATCCAAGTTGCAAACATTGAGGTCACCTAAGGAAATACAGGTGACCCAGCTCTACAGTATTACACTAAAGGGATACACTTGTATAGTCATTAAAAATATTGTAACTAGCACCACAGGATAAGGTAGGTCACACCATCTCCATATGGTATGATAGGCATGTTCAAAGATGGCCTATCTTGATATCATGGCCATCCAAGCTGTATTCCCTCATCCCTCTTACTACACCGATATATAGCTTCATAACTTCCCCATCACTTATAGCATGGAATTGGTACCTCTTTGTCTGTTGCAGTCATTCTTCCACTCCCAGCAATACAGAGCCTACAGCTATGTTTCTTGTGTTCAGAGTTATCTACATGTCTCGAGATATACCATACATACATTACATGACAGTAGAGGCTGGACATTTTCAGTGCTGTTGAAAATAAAATCCTGCTGCAGGCACACAAAACCCATGGAAGAGTTGCTGGCCAGCCTTTAGAAGACCAGGTGTGGCAAATTTCAGTGCTTTGGATGGACAGAATTGCATAGTACAACAGTACCATAAATGTGGCACTGCCATCCTATACTGCTTCAAGGTAAAGGCAAGATCATTATGGGCAGATATATCAGCTAACAGAGACAGACACATTCCTGGTACTACTGCAGGGGGCCAACAGTACCTAATCTTGTCCCTTGTAAATTGGACACTGGCATCATGGTGGAACAACTCTCTCAGATCTTGATGAATGAAGCTCCAAGTTAATAATAGTTGCAATAATTTACTGGATAGTGCCACTGTAGCCATGGGCAATAGACTGAACACACCATGTACTCTGTGTTTTGTCAGAGGAAATGCAGGTATACATGTATGTCAATATAGAAATTGAGGTAGGTTTTGATTGTATGGTATATCTTTCATGATAACCCTTAACATGTATGTCTTAGAGCCACAGTGGTTATCACAGGTACTTATTCTCACTGTGATCTGTCTATTATGTATCTGTGGGGCAGACTGCTACTATGGTAATCACTATAGAGGCTGGGGCATGACAACAGGCAGATGTTGACATCCATGCAAAGGCTGATGACGATGACAGGACAGAAATGCTTGAAACATGGTCAGATGACACCATGCCACTCCATCCTGAGTAAACATCATCAAAGAACAGGGTGAAGGCATGGCCTCACTTGTAGATGACCCTAAGTCACCATCCCCATTGTGGGGCTACCCATGGTGGTTTACCAGTGCCAATGATTCTTTCCCTGTTGCTGTGGCAGGAAATGAATGCATGTGCCTGATGTGTGTATACTCATATTATTGCAGCCTTACAAGGGTGTCCAATGCCATCACATAACACAGAAGGCCCCTGACATGTGGATGCCACTTAGGATCAGTCAGGAAATGTTTAAAACTATCATCTAGGTCCACTTTGTAGCTGTCCATTCCATGATGGAGCCTGCCTTGTAGGATGGCATTCATGAGAAGACCAACAAGCACTGCTAGCTGCTCTTTGAGGACATGGAGTCCAGGTACAGTGTAATGAGTGGTCTGATGGTCACATATCTTTTAGAGTGCATGTAAGATGGAATATTTATTACTACAGTGACACCCAGTACCTCAGGAAGGTGGACAGTAGTATAGGAGGCATGCATGGTTGTAGCTGTCCCTTGCAGTGTGGTATGAAATCCTATATGCTCATCCACATGTAGCATTATTTTGTCAAGGAACCTGCTGAGTATTCTAGAGGAGGAGGCCTATGAAATACTCAACATGTCCCATTTTGATCTCTAAAGGATCACTATAGCTGGAGTAGAAGCATCTATATATACCTTGGTGTTCACAAGAATAGGAAGGCCACAAATCTCTCTGAATTATTTGCTTTTGTGACCTCAACCAAGACCTCTGTAATGTACCAGTCCACTTAGGACTGATCAATAATTCTCTGGTCATTAAAACTGTAGTTTGCCACTCACTGGCAATTCCATTTCCTTTGGCACCAGATACCATCTTACACATATCAGCTGGAGGTAACAATGTATGCTTTTGCATTACCATAGCTACTATCCTTAGCATTCTCACAGTCTACAGCTCTGATATTTTGGGGTGCTTTATCCTCTTGCTTTATCCTCTTATAATTAGGTGCACATTGGCATGCAGTTTCCCCTACATATGATTATGAATTACATCATCATCCATCTAGTATAAATTTGCATATCATTACAGCCTCATTTTATTTAATTATTTAGTTAGGTTTGCTGATAACTGCGGTGGTGGTGCTGCGGTAGCATTGTCACCTCACAGTTAGACGTTGCCCGTTCGATTCTCAGAGCGTCTTCTGTGTGGCGACATGCATGAACGGGCGTTCCTTCGTTGAAGGTTGTGCGTTAGGCCCGGCAAGCCAGCACGTAAAACTCTACTGCCAATCATTAGCGGACCAGAGTTCCACTGTGGCGACCCCTAACCGGGAAAAGCCGAAAGACACACACACAGTTAGGTTTGCTGATAATAGTAATGGACTGATCCAAACTGGACCCAAAGGTAATTCAGCAGATGAGTAGAAAAGAAAAAATACTGTATAGTACAGTGTGTTTGTTCAGTGTATAGTTATTTCAAGTTACAACAGACTAGTAGAATATAAACAGAAGTTAAACTAGAAATATATACATAAGCACAATTATGAGGGATAAAGTCAGTAGATGGTGGTTATGGTAAAGGGGTGGATGTTAGGTGGTTAATCATTAGTTCTGCTTGTTGGATGGGGTAAAGGAGGCCTGGCAGTGTAGCAGTTGATGGGAGAAGATTAGCTGGATTAGTATGTCTGAGATGGTGTTAAAATTGTGGAGTTTTAAGGTTTATTTTGATATCTGTTTTCATCTACATATCATTATACATTCATTCACACGTATCGTACATATGTATGTATGTATTGCATCTGTGCTCCTTGCACAGTGATGCATGGCAAAATTAAACATTTCCAGCCTGTATATGATGAAAGTCCATGTAACTGCACTACATAATATAAAGCCTATGAAATCCCAGTCATAAAGACAGAAATGTTACTATCACCGATAATTTACCTCATTTATGTCCTGCATGTCCATGCTTGTAGCTCTGTATTAGGGGTGAGCTTCTGCCCAGCTGCTGACAGCTCAATCCTTGATCATGTTAATGCTAGATATGTAGAATGAAAAAATGTATATAGCATATCCTTCACATATTATCATGCAGTCTAAGCATCTGTTTTAGCAGGCACCCCATTTTTTTTTCTTTATCATTCAAATACTTGTTCTTACTTATGTTAAGGGAATTATTTACTTTGTTCTTTAAGAGTAACAGCCTAAGAAAGATACAAATAAAAATCTACTGTGAATAATGGCTCACCAAATATTTATCTTAAATAACAGATGAGTTTGAATATTAAATGTGTGCATGACTAGTGTTAACGCCTTTATTAGAAATGCAAAACTGTATTTATTAGCATGTATAACTGCAAACAATGAAAAAGGGTCTCTCCTTAATTAGAAAGAAATTCAGACTGCTGGGTGTCTGGTAGTGTCATCTTTTGGTAGTTAATTTCTTTATATTTGCTTCATTTCTGGAGAAGACATTCTTCAGGAAGTGTGTTTCACTGTACCAGACATTCAAATGTTTTAAGATGCATTTTCATTTGCATTTGTTTTATTAACTCCCTGATGGTCTAGAGTGGTCCTGATTTACTTTCACAAACTTGTGGTTGTGATGTCTTGTTTAGTTTCTACTCTGTTATATAAAATTAGAGATTTTTGAGAATACTGTAATTTACATTTCCTATCTACCCGAAAAGTGACTGTAGCTGCACTGCAACTTTTAGATAACATTTTTGAACTGATTATTCTAAGCTACAGCTGGATATAATCCCACCATAACTGGAATGAGTTTTTAGGCAAATAGACAATATAATAATAGCCTGCAAAAGGTGGGATTCATTTTTTTAACTTGCATAAAATGCTATTCGGGATATTGAACATTTTTCCCTTTTTTTCTTATAGCACTGTGGGCCTGCCCCCACCCCACCCCCCATCTATAATCCAGTCTATGCAGTATTGTCTTGCAATTAAGCTCTTTAGAAAGATGGTGCTGTGCACAGTGCTGCAACTAGGGAGTAGTGAGAGGGCAACTGTCCTGGGTGCAAGCTGCCAGGAGGATGCCAACCATGTGCCAATAAAATGCCCCTGTATTTATTTCATCACCTGCAGGCTTTATGTTGAGGGTGCACCAACCTCTGAACTGCCCAGGGCTCCAAATGCCCAGGCTATGGGTATAGATGTCTGTAAATAGTAAGCATCTTGCGTACCTAAAATGCTAATCAAAGTAAATTAGTATAAAAAAACTGTTCCGCTTGTAGCTGATTGATGGGTGATTCTGGTACATTATAATGCTTGTGAGTATACAATGTAACTATCTTTAGTGAATGAAATCACTACAGTATTTGCTGTGTTCAATCTTATGGCCTCATTTTCTATATAGAATGCATTTTCCTGTATGTGATATCTAAAAACAACCACATTGCCATTTAGTTACTTTTTCGGCGATAGAAACAACATTGGTAAATACAGTAACATCAGTCAACTGAAAAAAATAGAGACCAAATTGTCATATGCTTCAAAATACAAAAAGTTTTGTCAGGAAAATTCAAAATAATATTACACACACACACAAAATGTGTGTGTGTGTGTGTGTGTGTGTGTGTGTGTGTGTGTATATATATATATATATATATATATATATATATATATATATATATATATAAAAATATTGATCTCTATCAGATTATCGAATGTCTGGAAATTTGAAATTCATATGGCTGAGACCATGTGATCAAATTTTCGGAAGCTCAAACATTAAAAAAAATTAAATAAAGTCTATATCGTCCATATACAGTGTGTGTGTGTGTGTGTGTGTGTGTGCGTGTGTGTGTATATATATATATATTTGATTTCACTTTATATCCTCTAAATACTGAAATACCAAAATTCAGTATTTCGAAGCTATAAATTCGAATTTTTGAAACCACTAAAACTCAGAACCACAAAATTCAAAATCTAGCACACTGGAGATTTTGAAATTTGTGCTTCTACTGTGCACACACACACCATCCTCACCACACGCAAACACAAGCTCTCTACTACATAAAAGCAGGGGGGCAAGCCCCCATGCATCCCCCATGTGGGGGGGACTCACCCCCCCACACCCTCCTACCTAAATATTCTCACTCCCATGGTCGCACTACACACACACACACACACACACACACACACAAAACACCACCACTAAGCTACATTCTCCTCGAACACGCACATCACAGCTACAAAACACACCTAACACACACCACAGCCTCTACCCAAAACCCATAACACACACACACAAATACTTACCTGAATCCATAACCACAGCGAAACCTCAAGTGTGAAACTCAAAACCACTGGTATTCGAGGTTTTGAATTTTGCGCTTCTGAGCTTTCACTGTTCTCAGGATTCCACTTTATGGGCTCAAAATACTGAATTTCGATATTTCAGTATTTCAAACTTCTAAAATGAATATATATATATATATATATATATATATATATATATATATATATATATATATATATATTCACTTCAGAATATCGAAGGTTTAAAACTTCGAATTTCATATGGTCGAGACCATATTATCAAAGTTTCAAAACTTCAAAATTCTGAAATAAATACAAGAATAAAATAAAACCATGTTCTTCAACATTTTTGCAGGACGGCAAGCCCCCCTGCACCCCCTGCTATTTAAATATACCAACTCCAAGATCGCACTACAGCGAGGAAAAGGGAAAATTTCCCATTCCACACTGTATAGAGATCTCCGTTCAGACCGTTCAAAGATTTAAACCTTCAATATTCTGAAGGGAACCCATATATATATATATATATATATATATATATATATATATTTATATCTATATATATGTGTGTGTGTGTGTGTATGCAAGTAAAAGTAAACTGCAAGAAACACCCAGCCAAGCTGCAGTTTTCACTGTTTAATAGCTAAAATTTCTTTTAATGAAGGCCCATAGCATATGTGCAAACAACCCCAGAAGGACTTTCAGTGTTTTATCTACATGTCTTCTGAATGCTTATGACTTTTTACTTTTTATGTCTTTATGGGTACATTCAGGCCAGTAAAGCCAAACCCCACTAGCTGTTCAAATGTATGTCCGTAAACACTAAGGTGATACATGAACATGAACAAAAAATGCTGTGCTAATAAGGTTGCAAACATAGCTGAATCATGCATGTCTGTAGCTAGTGGGCTTTGGCTTATAGGCCTGATTGTACCCATAAAGACATACAAAATAGCACCTTAGTGGCTCTGTGTTTCAAAGTGCTGGAGATGGAAGAAATAGGAGTGTCAAACTTGCCCCTTGCGATGCCCAAAATAATGTCCATCTGTGGTTTTGCTGAATTATATCTCATATTTTATAATAAAGAAGTATTGATTTCTTAACAAGTTATAGATGCTTAATTACTTTGAAGTCTCAGTGTTGACTGGTTACAGTTCATGGCTCTTTTTTGTAATTTTTAAGGAGTCTCAGCCAGCAACTTCATTGCTTAAGAAGTTCTAGTTTTCCCTGTGGTTTAATGTTTTTCCTTAAGGGTGGGAGACCCCCTTTGGGTGGGAAGCTGTTGCACCTCACTACAAGATTCTGCTTTTACACGCACATCTATCTATCCACACACAAGGATATGAGGTACAGTTATCCATGTTTGGGGTGCAGGGAGGCAAAAGCTGTTGTTTTAAATTTAATGGGAATTAGTCATTCTGCTTTCACTGAGTTAAAATCAACAGAATGGAACTGAACTATAGTGCAGCTAATAGATTAGTATGTCAGTGCTGAGCCAAGGAGGGGGTGTATCCATATTCATCAAGGATACCTACACCTCCAGGTTAGTGGCGCAGCATGATACCTCTGAGATCATTCATGTGCAACTAATATCGGGCAAATCTGCAATGCAAATTGTGGCCTGCTACAGATCACCCTCCATGACCCAGGACCACCACTCCACCTTTCTGGAGACACTGGAAAACATGAAGGTCCTACCAAACACCCTGATATTGGGTGATTTCAATTACCCTACCATTCACTGGGAAAACTACTCGAGTACAAATTCCCAGGCCCAGCGCTTCCTGGAATTCCTCAACTCAAACGCCCTGGATCAGCTGGTACACTCCCCTACCAGAGGTGAAAACATATTAGACCTGGTCATCACCAACATGAGTGACAGGTGTTCCATACTGGAGGTCAATCCGTCACTGGTTAGATCAGACCATAAACTAATCACTCTGGATGTCCACACCCCACCACCACCCCCAACTAAGGAAACCACAGTAAAAAAAACTTTTCTAAAGCAAACTTCACCTTACTTAAGACAGAGGTGGTAAGTTTCACAGCCCCCATGCTAAAGGATAATGCTGCCGAAGATGCAGAAACCTTTACAAATGCACTCTATGAGCACCTACAAAGATGCATGGATCGTGCCATCCTTAGCAAAACCAAGACTCACTCCTCAAAGAGAAGGAAACCAGTTTGGTGGACCCCTGCAATAAACAGGCTATACAATAGAAGGAGGAAACATTTTCAGAAAAAAAAAGCAAATACCAAGAAGGAAAGACATTCCTGATCAGTATCAGTAAGAAACTGCAGTCCCTCATGAAATCATCCAAGGCTAACTTCAAAAGAAAGATAGCCAAGGATTCAAAAGATAACCACAAAGCCTTCTTTAGCTTTGTTAAGAATCTAAGTGGCAACTCGCAGATATGCACTGAACCAGAGCAAAAAAGCACAAAATATTCTGAACCTACTGATATTGCCAACATCCTGGCAGATTCAGTGCAAACTACACCCCCCTCTCACCTCCAAAAGGGCCCACAACAATACCGGAAAAGTGTAGTGTCCCAGAAATCACAGACGCACAGGTGAAAACAGCCCTTTCAAAAGCCAAAAACACAGCATCAGTGGGACCAGATTGTGTCCCAGGCTGCGTCTTGCACAAACTACAGAATGAACTAACCCCCCACCTAAACACGCTGTTCAACCTCAGCGTCTCCACAGGGTACGTGCCCATAGAATGGTGCACAGCAATGGTCATTCCTCTCCACAAAGTAGGGACCACAATTGACCCTAGTAACTATCATCCCATAAGCCTGACTAGCCTGATCTGCAAGGCTATGGAGCGCATCATCATGGAACTCATTAACAAAGACATTGGGAACCTCCAAATACTTGACCCGACCCAGTTCGGCTTTGTTAAGGGCAGATCATGCCTACTAAACCTGGTTGGCTTCTTCGAGACAGTCACCAAAGCCATAGATGAGGGAAAGGTAGTTCACACAGCCTTCCTTGACTTTGCCAAGGCTTTCAACACCATTCCCCACTCGGGTATTATAGAAAAACTCACCAGCCTGAACATAAACCCTTACATCACGAGATGGGTTGCCAACTGGCTTACAGACAGAACTCACACGGTAAGAATAGGTCCGACTCTAAACCAGTCACAAGTGGTGTCCCGCAAGACTCGTTCCTGGGACCCCTACTGTTTGGCATATACTTCTCAGAAGTACAGACAAACACAAGAAGACTATGGCTAACCAAGTTCACTGATGACTACAAACTGGAAGCCATAATTGACTCTCCGGCTGACACGGACATCCTCCAAAAGGACCTTACTGAGAAGGGCGCCTGATTTCAAAGTCATGGCCTCAAGCTAAATGCCAAAAAATGTATAGTCATCCCATTTGGGAAAAACAAAACACCCACGAATTACCACATAGATGGCAGCCCCCTTAATACAGAAGCGGTAATAAGAGATCTGGGGACCCAGCTAGATAGTAATCTCTCTTTTCAGAATCATATTGCCAAAGTAGTTAGGAAATCCTTCTATGTGGCCCATCTAATTACTAAAGGGTTTGCATCTAGAAATAAAGAGGTTATAATGCCCCTCTACTCATCACTCATTAGGCCCATCATAGAGTACAATGCCCCATTTGGGAGGTACCTCACAAGACACTTCCAACAGCTGGAAAGACCAACAAAAGTACCTCACCAAGAGGATTACTGGTCTCAAACATATGTCCTATGCAGCCTGACTGAAAAAACTCCTGCTGTACTCAGTGGCATATCGCTTACTCAGAGGTGATCTCTGCCTGACTTACAAAGCCATGTCCAACTCAGAATTGATGGACATGCTCCACCTAAAGAAATCCAAGTCACTGCGAGCCACGCGCTCTAGTGAACTAAACCTCAACACAACAATAAATAGAACATGCTGGAGGGATAGATTTCTGTCACAGAGACTCCCCATGCTTTGGAACAAAATTCCAAATTACATCAGGCAGAGCCCCTCACTAACACTCTTTAAGAGAAACCTTGACAAGTGGATGAGTAACAGAAAATACACCCCTGGGATCACTTAATTGGCTCTGCTTGACAGAGGATCAGTTAATTAATCAATGAGGCAGCGAAAGTCAACACACTCTGGCTAGGCTTATAAATGCCCTCGGGCAGATAACCTAGTACCTATCTATGAACCTAAGTATTAAGGCTACGAGCTGTTAATAAGCTTCCTCCTGTGATGCAGGGTTTGATTCCCACAGCATTCATTTGTCTACTGTGTGTTTTTGAGCCAGTCACTTAATTAAGCATTGTTTTGGGGCAACTCTTTAATGGTCTCGCAGACTGCATGTCTAGTAACATGCTATGAAACAACCTAGGAAATCTATGCATCGTCTTATTCTCATATGTATATACAGTATTGTACAGATACTATATGTCACGTCATAGGTCTTTCTTTGTTTTACATTGCAGAAAATAAAGTTTGCAAATTTTGTTTGCAACTCTATAGTACAGATAAACATATGTTACAAATGATATGTATCCACTATGATTATTCACATGTCATTAAATTGTAGCAAACTGAAACATCTAAACCTCCAGGACACTGCATACTCACAATAATAACATTCCAAATGTTTTGTAACATTTATAACTAGATATTTTTGCAGGAGTTGTAGATAGGTACCCATTTTCCCACTCTCTATAGGTACTAACATCTGGTTTATACAAACTTGGAAAAAGGGGCAAGGGTGAAATCAAAAACCAAAACTCACTTTTCCTTTGTTCCTGCATTCTGTGAACCAAAAGTGAATTCACATCATTTCCAACACAAAAATTTCCAATATACTGAAGTGTCATCTACAGGAAAATGCAAATCTTTCAGCTGCTGTGCTCTGAGACTCACTTAATATTATCTCAAGAACTCCAAGTTTTAAAATCATAGCCTATTTTTAATCTGCAGTTACCCTCAAAATGAAGCTGTTTGCCACCAGATTTAACATTTGTGCCTTACTTTATTATCTTTGTTAATCAGATAGTGTAATAAAATGCACAAAAATGTAAAACAATAATGCGTCTAGTTTAGATGGGCATCAGCATAATTTAGGATGTACCTTTTATCTCCTGAGCAGTGCTTCCATAGTTATAAGGCAAATGATCCTGGGAACTTTCTAAGAACAATTCTTGTGGGTAATACTGCAGAAGTCTGAAAAGAGAACTCTCAGGTTTCCTAGTTTGAAATAACAAAGGTTGACACATGAAACCTGATATATTACTATTATCGTTATTAATATACTTTACCAGTTTGAGTGTTTGCTGTTATTACTTTAGTTTTTTTGTTTGTTTGTTTGTTTTGTTTTGTTTTTTAAATTAAAACTTGCTTTGTCATACAAAAAAAGCAAAATATATTGCCGGAAATGAAATCTCTTCAGAATGCAAAATTTTGTCAAGCACAGTATCAGTTAATATGACAGATGTAGCGGCAGAGTACGAAAAGTGTGGTGCGGTGTGTCTGTGCCCCCTTTTAATAACATCTGTTAACTTAAAATCAGAGTAGCCTTAGAGGTATGCCATTTGTGATATGTCAGAAAGTGTATGAAAGTACAAATGTTATTGGTACAAAACACCTTTTGTTCTTCAAAACACTGGTGTTGTCTGTACATTTTGGTTTCTGTTTTATGTGATTATATTCCAATGTGTTAGCCGCAAAAAAGCCAGTTGTGATGCATGACTTCCTTTATTTTTACTATTAATGCTGCTTTATTTAGAAAATCTAATTAATCACAACTTGACAAACTGGTTGTGTAATAGATAGTTTAGTACTCTGCTAACAGGTTTCATTTACACAGCACACAGGCCTTTATATGAAACATAAAAAATGTAATTGAATTCCCTTGAGGAGATTACTACATGACCTTACTCAGCTCCCTATTCTAATGTTAGATCCTCTTCAAACTTTACTTAATAGAAACATAACTTCAAGTTCAGAAGAAACACGCAAGAGCAAAGAGGAACAGTTAGAAAACAAAAGGGAAGATGATGCAAATGTCATTCAAGAAAGTACATTTGTCAAAGAAAGGGATAAGGATGTCTGGAATACCTTTTAAAAAAAAAAAAGTGGAAGAGTCAGGAGTGGAAAGGAACATACAGAAGTGTGGGAAAAACACAAAGCTGTCCTAGAAATGAGTACAAGGAAATAGAATGCAAACTAATAAACTGTTGTGGACTAAATGTTTTTATGCACTATTTCATTCTAATTTTCTGTGTACCATGCTATGTATGAAATGTATTCTTGTTTCTGTCTATGCTAATATTTACTATCAGTCGTTGATACAGGACCAGCTGGATACTATTTCCAATCGTGTGTATTCCAGTTTTCTGGATGCATTTCAAGTCAGTCCTTTTCTTGCATTATAATTTATTTTGCCTATATATTCTAGCAACCGAACTCTCCCTCCTACTTGCTTTAAAAATATTAACTGTTTTATAATTCGTTTTTCAGCATTACTTTTAAATATGTAATTACATTATCCTAACCTATTACTTGACAGTTATTTGACATCTTGTTTCTATAATGTTTCCCCTTATATGCTTATTAAATTCAGATTTTCTGCTGACCATAAAGTCTTGTACATCTGACATTATTTGTGAAACATTTAACAGTATGTGGTCATTCATGTCAGCAGTTGTCCACAGAAAGAAATTATGGGAAGTGTCATTGTTTTCATGATCTTGCACAAAGCAGTTCACACTGTAGCTTTCTGTTGCTAAAAAGCAGCAAGTAATATGACTTAGATCTTTCATTTTCTGTCTCCAGTTTTTATCAGATTCTGTGAATATTCCTGCATATTGTTTATTTCTTTATTTATTTACAATATACATTAGAGAGCATTAACATTGTCATCTGCTAATACGTTTCTTCCAGTATGCTTGACTTTAATTCTTTTAATTTACACTTGTATGACAGCTTCTCTACCCTGGACAAGTAATCAAAGAGCCTCAATCCTCACCAATGACACTAGTGTGAGACGGTCAGTAAGAACAGGAATGGATTTACGCAGTATTTTCAGATGCAGCTTTCTGCATCAAGCATACTTTTCCCCAAAAGCACACAAGGAACATACTGCACAACTGAGACTGGACTCTCTCTCCAGATCCCAGACAAGACTCACTTTGGGGCATCGTGTCCTGTTTCAAGTAGCTGACACACCCACACCTGAGTATATGATTTTCACACACGCACACACACTCCTGAAAAAGGCTGGTACAGATTTACTAGCACATTTGATTACCTGACTCTGGTATAATACACATTCAGAGCTTTGATAAGATCTGTTGCAGTATTTGAAAATTATAGAACAATTTCAAAAACTTCTACTCTTCCCTTCCAGAATTCTTTGTTTAAACATTTACATTTAATCTGTTACAATAAAACTGTTGATACATTTTAACATAAGCATCTGTACAAGTCAGTGTGATAGTCAAATGGCACAAAATTATTTACAAAACTCCAATTTGCTATGCTGGCATATGTTACACATGCACTGCCCTATTCTCACTGGCATAGATGGCATTGCCACATCTTGCACAATCTAGACTTCTGCATAGGTAACCAGTGTTTCTGGGATACCTGAAATAATGCATGGTAAGGTAATAACTGAAACAGTAATTTTGTCACTGTAATGACATTAATCATTTTCTGTTTTTAAAGTCAGATACTCCTCTACTATTTTTGTCATTTACAGATAAACACATACATGCATGTTGTCTCTCTCTTTCTCACACACACACACACACACACACACACACACACACCAATCCCACGAGAATCTTAGATATTCTTTCCTTTATGCCTTATTCTGTTGTTGATTTTCTAAGGAAATAAATAGTAACATTTAAACATAATGGTACTCTCAGAAAGATGCAGAAGTTCAACCCACTCTATAAAAAGGTTCATCTGTTGAAAGCAGGGCTGTGTATGTAGAGAGATTTTAATGTAATAGATTACAGAATGTCAAGCAGCTTGAGTGATTATGAAATTCAGTTGTTATGAAACAAATAATGAGATCAAACGTTGTTTTAATATACTGTTTGCTTTATTGGTTTCTTTCAAGTAGATGGAGAAAGATACATTTGAGATGTTGTTCCTTGATGGCATTCCATGCTTTAACATATAGCTTTCTCTTCTGTTTGAACAGGTAGTAAATTCATATGTACCTGGAAAAAAGGTGTGGCTTGGTGGAGTTGGACCAGCCTGGGCTGGAGGTACCAACAATCTCTCTGATACGTATGCTGCTGGATTTTTGTAAGTACCTGAAACATGTCAAAATCTGTAGGAATTCATGTACACTTAACCCCATATTTCATATAAGAGACATGAGATGATGTGTAGCATTGTGATTTGTGATTTCTGAAAAAGCCTAATATTTGTAATTTTGCTAGTGTGTTAGATCATGGCTACATGTTCAATAATTGCAGAAGAGTATTGCCATCTGAAATTCATTGATTTGTTTTTAAAATGCCCTGCAAGGCTCACTGTTCCAGTAACTCTATGAATTGCTGCTTAAGCAGTTCACTGCTGACTTGTCAACTTAATACCAATAAACAACAGCTGTCCTATTTCAGAAAAGGTGGAGAGAGAGGTTAAAGCTTGTTATGCCTCAGTATCACATGACAAGTCACATGCTGCTCTAAATAGTATATGATAAAGCTCCAGAAGTGGCATTGTATATAATATTTGCAAAGGCATATACTGGGATACTTTTTTGGCTCTCCTCACAGCTGCTAGTCAGCTACTCCAAGTTCATCTTCTCAATCACCAGGTCCAGTAAGACATTCAACCTTCTTTTTCCAACAATGTCCAGCTCCATTGAGGAGATTGAGGCATCCTGCATCAGTGGCATTCTGCTGTCACTGGAGTGTATCCAGTAACACTCTGAAGGTGGAGTATGTATTTGGCATCAGCAGTAGACTGTCTCTTACTTCTACAAGAGGCTGATGTCAGCAGGACTCTGCACATACCCTCAGGCAACACCAAGTTGAGTGGTTGTTTCTCTGGTATGTACCAGGAAAATGAGATCATGCAAGTGCACCCCAAGCATGTGCATCTTCCTCCTACTTCCCAGACTAGATGGTGCCCAAGCCACAAACCAAACTCACTTCACCTGAATCATAGCCAGAGCTGTGTTCTTCTACACCAAAAGAGGATGCTATGTATTGGTATAATTAATTGCACTCTGATGCCAGATAATAGTTTGAGCTGCTGACATAATAAAGGAATTAATGAAAGTCTGTGCTGCATTCAGGAATTGTTAGGCAGCATGTACGGGGTTAACTTTCATTCACTGTTAAGTGATCCCCTACCCTACCCCCATTCCCACACACCCCCACATCACTTACATTTATACCTAGCAAACCCCTCCCACAATCTTTGCACTAAGTCCTCCCAACCAGTATTCATTTAACCAGTCACCCTCTTCCAATTAGTCTCCACCCAATCTCGTACTTTTATCTCATCCTTAGCAAATTGTATCACACCTATACCATATACTTCACAACTCTACATCCCCCTCCGACCTAACCCATTATTCTTACTGTCTACTATTCCTAATACCCTTTAATTCCACTAGCATGCTTCACTGGAAGTCTACCACACTCCCCCCTCATAGATCTTACTCTTAGTCTTCTTGCACACACCACATCATTCAACCTCCAAAACTCCCTCATAACAGAAAAGTTGATCATCTCCAACACTTCCCTAGAAACAAAAACAGACACCTTCTCCAATAAATTAACCACTTTCTATAATTCTAGCATATTATTATTCACCAAACTCATGATTCTACATGAATACCCTAAACCTACACCCCCACCATTAACAAAACCAAAGCAGTTCAATAAAACTATCCTCCTAAACCACCATTCAAAATTCAATTATATTCCTATGCAGCCCAATGTGATGACATCCATCCCAACCCAGGTCCAGTTTCTAACCATACCTTTTCCAAAACTTCTTTACCCAAAAATCTATTTTTAATCACTCTTTATCTCAGCAGCATCTGCAACAAAATCTCAGAACTCCACACATAGCTAACACAACACTCCCCTGACATACTTGCCATTACTGAAACATGGCTCGAGCCATATATTAAAGACACTGAACTACTCCCACCAGAATACAACATAATGAGAGCAGACTGAATGTGAAAAAAGGGGGAGGTGTAGCCTTAATCTATCCCAACACTCTCAACCTACTCCCTTATTCCAAACCCATCTCCACCTTTTCTAATGCTGAAATCCTCCTAGCCAATTTAAAAATCAATAGCACCAAACAGCTATGCATCATAGTCTTATATAGTCCACCAGGGAATAGCATGCCTATATTGGAAGACATCCTTTCCTGGATATCACAAAACATGTCCAATGAAACCATCATCGTGGGGGACACCAACATAAACTGACAAAATCCGAACTCTGACTACCCCACCAGTAGCATAAACCTACATGGTTTTACTCAACTTATACCTGACCCTACTAGATTCCAAAAAATAACAACCATGATCTACCCTTAACTGGATCCTAGTTTTAGATCTCCTCAAATACTCCAACTCTGGAACCCTTCCAGATATCTTAAATAGCCACCTGCCCACCTACACAAACAGAACCATGAACCACACCACCAAAAACCACACCTGTAAAACCGCATGCAACCTGTCTAACTTCAACCAACACCAGTTTAACTCCATTCCAAAATCTGTAAACTGGTCCATATTAAAAACTTTTCCTTTAAATGATGCTGTCAACCACTTCAACAAAATATTCCTCAATACCCTTAACAATGTACCCCCATTCCACACAAAAAGAATAAAATCTAATCATGTTCCCTGGCTAACCAAGCCTACCAAAACCTTACTAGTACTAAGGGATTAAACCTGGCAAGAAAGGCACAGAACCAAAAATGATCTAAACTATCAAAAATATAAACTGTCATGCAACCAAGTGAAAAAAAATGATAAACAAGGATAAGAAGCAATATTTCTCCCACCAGCTAACCTACCAGAAAAACACCCAAAACAAAATTGGTATACCATTTCCCAGCTCCGCAACCCTGGGACCAAAGGAAATCCATCCCCTGTCACCGATAACACCCCATCTCAAATAGCAGAAACTTTCAACACACATTTTATAACCAGTATACTCAATTTATTCAACTCTCCCAACAACCCTTCAAACTGTAACCCCATGCACAATCCCAGCCCCTCACAAACCAATAGTAAACACTCCACCTCATCCTCCTTTCTTCCACAGGACACAACTTTAACTGACCTACATCTTCCTCACCTGTCTCACCAACCTATACCCACCCACCACATACTCAGGCTACTTCTTAAACTAAAACCCTGTTCTCCCTCTGCTGACAACCTTCCACCAGAATACTTAAAATACAGAGCTGATGCTATAGCTTATCCATGCAGCATACTTATCAACCAATCCATCTCAGAATCCTACATCCCCACCTGTGGAAAAAAATCCATAATAACCCCCCTCCTGCACAAAGGCGGTAAGTGTTGCGACATTACCAATTATCATTCCATTGCTATCCTGTCTCCCCTATCCAAACTGTTAGAAAAATGCATAAACAAACAACCACTTAATCCTACTCTAGAAAACAATTTACTTACCCCCACCCAACATGGTTTCAGACCTTTTCATAGTACTACTATTGCATTAATCTCTTTCACAGATACAGTCAACAAAGCCAGGGATGCTGGATTATTAACATCAGTAATACTTCTTGATGTATCCAAAGCCTGTGATACTGTTTATCACTCAATGTTACTACAAAGACTCTCTACCCTTGGTCTTTCCTCCACAACTCAACAGTGGTTCAACAATTACCTAACAGGGAGACAACAACGCGTAAAATGTCAGGGAAACCTCTCCAACTATCTACCTAATAACACAGGAGTTCCACAAGGGTCCATTCTCAGATCATTACTTTTCAACATCGTTGTTAACCTTCACACTGCCTCCCACCGAAGCTACCTAATCCAGTATGTCAATGATTCCACTATCATCTCCTCCTCCAACAATTTAAAATACCTCCTGCATCTAACCCAAACTGCCTTCATTTTCTTAGAGACTTGGCTAAACAATTTACAGCTCCTGCTGAACCCAAATAAAACAAAACTGCTTCTCTTTGCACCCAACAATCTCTCATCTGACTTTAAGATCACCTCACTAAATAATACCCAAATAGAAATCATTTCAAAAGCCAAACTACCAGCAGTAACCATAGACAATAGATGTTCTTTTGATCTACATATCCACAATGCAATAAAAAAACTCACTATAAACTAGGGATGCCCTACAGACACAAACACTTCATGAACTCATCCACCAAAAGCAGCCTGGCTTGTACTTACCCACTCCTCTCTCTACCGTGCACCCATTCTGACAAACATTAAGATTACCCTACAAAACAAACTCGAATCCTGCTATAATAAAATTCCTAAATTCGCTATCAATGCATCACATAACATACAGCACTGCATAGCCCTCAGTTGGCTCAAACATCCTCACCTGCTAGACCAACTCTAACTTAATGTCACACAAAATTATATATTAACCCAAAAACTGTCTTGTACTCAACTCTTTCTCCTCCAGACATATATACCCAGCAGGACCTTCCGCTCTGAAGGCAAGCAAGTAGTAACCCTTCACAGACCTAATAAAATCACTGGACAGTGTCTATACTACTGCACTGTAGCAAAACTCTGGAATGCCTTACCACCAGACATCAGAGCAATAAAACACAAGAATTTCAAACTCACCCTAAAAAATTACCTCCAAGGTACAAGCACCTGCCACTGTTTCAAAACAACCTAATAACCCTACCTTCCCTCTCCTACTCTTCTATACTATCCCCCCCCCACTCCTTGCCTCTCCCTACACTTTCCTTTCCTTTCTACTTTGCCCTACCTTTGCCTTCTATCCCCCACCCTCTTTAAAGGACCTAGCTGCAAGAACTACTGAAAACTACTTCAAATATTAAGCTCTCCATGTCTCCCTGTATATTATCTGCTAGTCCTGTTGTTATATATTAGCTAATCTATTTCTTATAACCTCTTTTAATGACATACCAGCAGCCCATCTGCAAATCAATCAATATATATTCTCACTATGCTGATCAATAATCTACTTAAAAGAAGTTTAATTGACAAAACTAAATGTATTTAGCTCATAGCACTGTACTTATTGTTTTGCTGTGATTTCTGTTGTAAATGTCTACCAGTTGTCTGCTATGTCAATAGATTTGCCTATAACAAGTAGGTTACACTCCACTTGTAAATTTAGTAACTGTATTTTTCTTTGTCATATGTATTTCTGTATTTTTGTCAATTGTATTTACTTTGTGGAGCTTTTCTCCCTGGGCCTCCTCTGAAAATGGGTTCCTGACCCAGTTGGACTTTCCCGGTCAACAAATGTTAAATAAAATGAAAAAAAATAAATAAAATAAACAATCGAGAAGTACTGCGGCCATCAGTCCTCCATTGGAAATGTGCCTCCTGGGCAGTAACGTACTCTGTAGTTTCTACAAGTGTAGGGTGAGTACATGGCAGTACATTAATAGTGGTACTATCAAGTACCATAAAATCAAAATGATGTACTTAACTTCACAGAATTACTTCTCCCAGAAAATTCTCATTTGAGAGTGATTTTTGAATGGGTGTTCATGCCTGCGTTCATAGCCAAGTGGGGGGATAATCCCATTATAACCCTACAACTTTAAGTATACTAATTCCAAGGTAATGAAACCTCAGGGTTAAACAAGAGGAAAAGTCTCTATTACCTCTGATGACGTGTGAGTTTAGACTTGGTATACTCATACCATAAAGAAACAATTGTAAAAATGTCAGCTTTCTATAGGGTGTTTTTAATTATAAGCTGCTTATTGACAATAGTCTAGATGAGGTGTCAGTATCCTGTATGAGGTTAGGAGAAAATGCTGTGACTAGCTGAGGTTCGGATATTACCAGGATGCTTAGAAATATAACAAGTTGTGTTAAGAAACTGAAAAAATGTAAAGTTTTCTGTAAGTGACATAGAAAATAAAATCCATAATGGTGGGAATTAACTGTCATAATGACTTTGCACAGATACTGTTTATATGTATCCTTGAACAGTTTTTATTAACTTTTGATTTTGTCTGTGAGGGTAAGAGGCCAATGAATGGATGGGACAGATTTGTCGTAGCGTAAGTTTGGGGTGATTAGGGACCTGATTCTGAAAGCCTTGCTCTTGGTGTAAATGATTTACACTGGAGCACATCACTTTGAAAGTACATCGTTTGAAACTGAGGCAGGTTTACGCCAAAGCAAGTCACTTACACCAAAAGCAAGTCTTTTGGAGTCTGACCATAAGTGTGCCAGACCCCATAAAATATTTAGAAGCACTTCAAATTAGAATAGTCATGCTACTCTGTAAGACACACTATGAAGCAAAATGGGAAAGGATACTTCTCGCTCTTTTAGGATTGAAGGGGAAATTATTTTATGTAGATTTGTGGAAAATGTTAATACAACAAAGAAGCTTTCCAGCAACATATGCAACAATATTCTTGGTTTCTAAACACTCCTTTAAAAATGACTACATGAGCTAGTGGGAGAATTATATTATGCCTACTAGTTGGAATCCTCTGAAAGGTAAGGCAGTTCGGTAGCTAAAAATTGGTTATATGTTGTTTTGGAACTTACCTCTACCTTCTGTCATGCCAGTGTATGTAAGAGATGACTATTGTTACTATGTAATTAAAGCATGCATGGTGTACACCATCTTTTCTATTTATTCTTACCTCTTTAGTGAATATCCTAATACAGGGCTTCATTTTATGACATGTTGATATTTTGACTCATGCTACAGCCTGAGCTTGTACTGAGCATGTAATTTTCATCAAAGTGTGGAAGAATGCTGCATGATATCCAAACTTTGGGTCAGCCCTAACATTGGAGGTCTCTTAAAAAGTAGCAGTACTGAGATTGTCATTTTATGCTAAGGTGCTAAAGAGAATAAGCTTTGCATTTCTACCTGGTTGTGGACTTTCTTTGGCATTCATATTTAACAGGCATTTTGTGCCGAGGCACTAGAGAGAATAAACTCTGTGTGCATTTCTACCTGGTTGCGGAGTTTCTGTGGCAGTTGTATTTAACACCTGATTTTAATTACCTGTGAAATGAATTAAACCTTGTACATAAGGAGTAAATTCAAGGCTTTGCTAGAAAAGCTCACTCAGACTCTGCCATAGACTGCTGTGAGGAAAAAAAGTTTTTTTCTTTTCTATCATTTTCTTAAATTTGTATTGCTTTATTTCCTTCTTCAGTTTTATATATTGTGGTTTATTTTCATTATGCTGTGTTTTAATTGTATTCTGTTTTCTGTTGCATGTTTAAACTGGTAAAGAAACAGAGCAGCCTCTCTTGTGAGTCCTATAGAAATTTAAGGTTAATTATTTGTGAACTGAGAAAGGAGCTAGGAACTCAACCTTCTATTTAAGGGGTAAAATAAAACATATCAAGGCTGTACTGGAAAAGCTCACTCAGACTCTGCTATAAGGAAAACATTTGTTTTTGTTTATGTAACTTTCTTGTAACTTGTATTGCTTTACTGCTTTCTTCTATCTTATATGTTGTGGTGTTATGCTGTGTTTTAATTGTATTCTGTTTTTGCTGCATATTTAAACTAGAAAAAAATAACAACATCTAATTGCCTGCACTTTATGGTAATTTGACCACTAATTCTTTATCCTTTTCCTATTTCATTGGATTTTGTCAGTAAAAGCAAAACATGATCATTTTATGAAGTCTCTCCATTTCAACTATTTAAATTAATTGGCCCTCCCACTGTATTTCATGGAGCCTGAATATTAAGTGCACACTCCATCCACTCTATCATGCCCTTTTAAAATTACCATTTCTCTCCTTAGACTCCAAAAGCTTGAGTTACCCCCTTATTCAAATCATACTGCTTAGTGTACACTGCAACTCTTAGGATATTAATCCATTTTGTTTCCATCTTACCATCAAAATTTGCACCATCTGATCCAAGACCACCAGTCATTGAATAATCCACATTTTGCCTGTCAGTAGTCATTTTGGATTTACTACTACTGTTTTGCTCCTGGTGAGAGAAGGAGTATATGTTTTTTCTCTATTTTAGATTGCCTTCCCCAACAAAGCAGAAAATCTTTGCACAAGGGGATGCACTTAGACTCCACAAGCGATGTTGATGAGGAGGAGGATGCTGAATCCTTTGCATCCCCTTTCTCCTGAAGACCTCAAGTTTGGAGAAGTCCTAGAGTTGGTGAGGCAGAAATGTGCCCTGGACACAAAGGATGCTGCAGAAGGCCCTTTGGTCTATATCATCCTCCTGGGTAGACCCTCCTTTGGTGGTCATGATTAAGGTGGCCATCAACATGGCTTTTGAAAACCCTGATACAATGGCTCCAGTGCTAAGGAAATCTAGCCTGTTCCTTCAGCTTCCTAGTGTTTAGGGATTTTGGTTAGAGGTGAACAAGATGGACAACTTAGTGGTGACATTGCTCTTAGAAATTCTCCTGTGCCTCAAAGTCTTGTACTCCATTCTCCAGGTAAGGAGTCCTATTTAAGGAAGTAGGTTTATATGTCCTCTTGTTTTTTGTAATGGCACTAAACTGGTGAATAGTGTAGAGTTCCAACAAAACTTGGCAAGATGCATCACTTTCTGCCACAGTTGTCTGATGGACCTGTTAAAGAAAAGTTTTTGTCCAAAATGGCTACTGCTTTTTGCATCACAAACTATATTACATGGGTCCATTAAATCACTGTCAAAGGTTTGGCCAAGGCTGCAAGATCTGACATTCTAATTTTCAGCATTCATGTCTGAGGCTTGCATAGTTTACTGCCAACAGAAAGACAACATTTATAAATTCCACTTTCCAGGGCCTGTCAAGGCACACCTCAGAATTACTGAGATGGAGGGTAAAAGCCTCTTTGCTGTTGGTGTTAGTTTTAGTCACCTCAATGTTAAGTTTTCAAGTTGCAAAGGTGATAATGCCAGATGCAGTTCCAGCACGGTGGACAACACTTAAACCAACATCAGTCTGGGAGGACTCCTAATGCTCAGGACAACTTCCTTAAGAGTAGCTGTCCCAGAGAAAAGGATCCTCTGTAGCCACTGGGTGACTATGGTCTTCTGAATGTGGTCAACAGTAGTCCCAAGGTCTTGCCCAACGATCTCACTCTGGAGGTAGTTGTGGGCCATGCTGAGTCATGTTCGTTCACGAAGGACAGGTGGCTATGGGAAGTAATGTCCAGAGAATTCAACATCTCCTTTTTCATTTGACCATATTCACATTTATTACCCTTGCCTGGTGTCCTTTGCCATCAGAAATACAGACTCAAGACATTTTTTGGTTGGTTGGTTTTATATAGAACAGTTAAATGGTCCCAGCAGAATAGAAAAGGGACATGGTATTACTCCATATTATTTTCAGTGCCAGAGAGAGAAAAAAGGCCAAGGATCTCAGTTTCACACTAGGGTTTAGCAGTAGATGTATCTTTATCTCAAAAGGCATTTTCTGCATGGTCATGGCACAGCTAATCCTAATCCATCATGCTTTTGAAAACCATTGAATGTCCTCTTTAGACAACCAAAGTTCCTTTAAGATCACCAGTTTCTTTATTTCCAGGTAAGAGCCAGTCACTGTCAGTTCAAGATTCTTCCATTTGGTCTCATCTCTCCAGTGGTGTTCATTAACTCTACCTTTTAAGGCAGCCAGACAGAGACTACAGGAACACAGCATTTTCTGATACTTAAATCACTGGCTCTTAGCTATTTCATTAGTTCATAAGCTGAGTTTGGTTCAGGTGTCCCTGCTGAACTCCCAGTAAAACCCCTGCCAACTGCTCACTTCTCATTCTCTATAGTCTGGATATTTTTGAATGCGTGATATGTCTTCATATAGACAGGATTTAGTCTCTTTAAATAAAGTTTCTCTGCTATTTAAATTCCAACAAATATCCTGCCCTTATTGTTTACTAAGGCAGTTGTCATTCCTATGTGGTGCTGTATAAAAGGCATCCCAGCAGGGTGCTATAGTGGATTCTAAGAGTACAGTGGTGTCAGTTGTCAGATCCTTTGTCCCATCTGTTGCAGATTTCAGTAGCTTGCAAGAAGAACCTACAATGATAAATGCATCGGTCCAGTCTTTCAAAATTCAATCCCATTACAGGTACACAGTCCTTCAATAGCAGTCATGGCTTACAAGTTGGCCTTACAGTATGGGGCATTTCAAGGTGGCATATGGTTCAGGGTGTCTGGATTCCTGCTGAGGCAGTTCTGCATTTCAGTATACAGAAGATGAGTGCAGTCCAACTTACCCTTTAAGCTTTTCAGGACTTCACCCCTGGATGTGATAACCATGCACTCTGACAACATGGCAATGAAGTGGTGTATCATCAGGCAGGGAGGAATCATTCCTTATTGCTCTTTGTATGTAAAAGTAAATAGTGGATTGAAAAAGACTGTGTTATCCAGCCACATTGTAGTAATCAACCACACCACATGGAAAGGCATCTGACTTATGTGGACAGGCTTGCCCTTTGCTTATGCCTCTCAAGTGGTCCTCTGACTCTTCAGTAGCATGGATACTTTTCCAATAATAGGGGAAATCTTGCTGCAGCCATTTTAATCCCTGACTTTTTTTGCCTAATCCATAGAGGGAATACCCTTAGGAATGCTGTTATCTAGAAATGACCTCTGGATTCCTTTATGCTTTTTTTGGTAATGAGGCTCACATAAAAGCAAATAAGACAAGTCAAAGGTTATTTTTATAGTGCCATACTGGCCTTGACATACAATATTTTCCCTCCTTTCCCCTTATTTGTTGGTTTCCCACAAGCCATATCTATTCACCCGTTCCCTTTTCTACCTCCATTAGCGGCCAACAACCAATCTTTCCATACTCAGTATTGCAGATAATGACCTTTTCTCTGAAGACAGGTATGAGTAAAGCTTACAAAGACAAGCTCAAAGCATTTATCCATCTAGGCCTCCCATAAAGGCCTATATCAATTTTCTGCTCCCATTTTATTTGTTTAGAAGCATTTTGTCCAAGTTTTTGAGTCTGGATTCTGCCACTATTGTGTTAAAAGATAAACTGGTAGCAATATATAACTTTCACTAGGGCACTGACTCCTTGCCTTTGGCTTTATTTGAAGCTCTGGAAAGCCTTCCTGAAAGGTACATTCCTGTTAAGAGAACTAGTCCCCACTCTGGGATCTGTACTTTGTTTTAAAAAAATATATTTTTGCCACCATTCTCACATTTACATTCTGCAGAGTTAAAATTATTTTCTTGAAAGATGCCATTTCTTGTTGCTCCCACTTTCAGACATGGGGGTTTCTGAATCACAAATTCTGTCAGTTGAAGCTCCTCCTTTACTTTTCCACAGACATGGCTTCTCCATAGTAATCTCTCCTTTTTAGCTAACGTCAGTACATAATCCAACCTCAATGTATCCATGTCCAGTATTCTTTTTCCAATGTTCCAGTCATGGGGAATACCTTATTTGCTGTATGGATGTACCCTGTTTGTTGAGATTCTATACTGGCAAGACGATCTGTATTTAGAACTGTTTGCTAATTTTCTGTAATTAAGCACTTGAATGCAATGGTTTCAACAAAGTTTTCACCACTTACTGCATTTAGATATATGTTGAGTATAATAAGCCTCTTCCTCTAATCTCAAAATCTCATTCTATTAGAAAAGCTGCTATATCCCTAACTGTTTCCACAAATGCAGCTTTAGATGATATTTCTGCAGCAGCTGCATGGTCTTTTCTTAACACTTTTGTAAGACATCATAAAGTAGATGTGCTCTCCAGGTCTAGGCCCTATTTTGGAGCCAGTTTTATAAGGGTCCTCTTCTCATAAGGGAAACAGTTTGAGAAGGTTAGCTTGGGATTTTTTTGTCCTGCTGTTAGAGAGTGGCTTCCTGTTATCAGGTACAGAAGTTATGTACTTGGCAATGTTTCATATCAAGACAAACAGGCCCACCGTTGGTCCGAGCTAGACAAACAGGTCCATCATTGGGCCTTCTTCAGTAATGTACCCACTCTCTTTTTCCCTCTCGTGCTGTAATTTGTGTACAGCCATGGTAGTAAACATTATCCAGTTTGCACAGTTCATGACAGGTCTGGAGGGTAATGACATTGAAGTGCAGTATCTATATGCTGAGCTGTAGTCCTGCTGTTGTGGAAGATAGACCTTGCAGTTCCAGGTCTGTTTTAGTGAAAAATCTGTAACTCATTTGTATGAGCTATTTTCCAACTTCATTCAGTCTGTTAATGCAAACTATCTTTCAGTGCTGCACTTATAGTTATGATTGATGTGGATGAAACAGGGCAGAGATGAGATATTTTAGGGAGGGGGTGACTCATTCAGTCATTAGTTTTCATGCAAGGATGTGAGCTTTGGATGTCAGCTTTGTAGGTAAGAAATGCATTTTTATATTTTTAATCTTTCTATGATGCTGTGTTAAGAACTCAGCTTGGCAGCACAAGTGTCATTTCTGTGTAAAGTGCGTTGTATGCCATTAACAGTCTCGCCATTTTAGAAATGCATACCAGTCAGATTTGTAGGGGCAAATTCACATCAAACATCTGCTTTGCTGTTTCAATTTATGTGACGCTTACATGAAGCAGAGTGCTGACATTTAAAGTGAGAATGGGGGTGGACATAACTGTTAAGGTATTTACCATACAGACACAAGGTACAAGGTTTGATTCTCATCTTTGAAGGAAATTGGCTAGATTTAAAATGGCTCACAAGGGCATCTACTGCTGATCACCAGAAGGCTTGATTAACTAGTTCATAGGTGCCAACATGGAACTTGTGCAGCTGTTTTGCTCCTAACGAGAGAAGAATCAGAAGGCATTCATTACTGACGGTCTCTGGTTGGGCAGAAAGTGTCTGTATGGGACCTTCATGTTTAGCTTGGTGTCTATTCAAGACATCTACCAGAAAAAGCCTACAGCAAGCCTACAGACCTCTGCATTATCTGGGACAAGACTGTTGATCTCCAAAGAGGCTGTGGACATCTCATCTTGAGATTTATGCTACTGCTTTGCTTCTGGTGAGAGAAGAAACAAAGGCTCATTGTATCCCAGCAGCATGAAGCTGTAGTATGACCAGCACTAATAGTAACCAGGTAGTAGCCAATTAGGTGTTTCCCCATTATTCATTGCTCTGTAACTAGTCTAGCCCAGATACAGATTTGCTGTAACCAGGACTGTTTGTAAGCTTCTGAGTCCCCAAAGCCTTTCTATGTTGGAGGGAAGCCGTCTAGCTTATCAGTGGGAGTGGTAAGCACTAGGTAGCCTATCTACCACAAGAGTGTTTTCTGGCCCAGAAATTGTAGTTTATTGGTGGCCGTTTGGACATTTTTTCCATCTCTTTCAACTTTCTGGTTTAAAAGCCTGCATTTGCACTTGTTTCCCACCTTTTCTGTTACTAGTGTATTCCAGATACAGATTTGCTGTATCCAGGACTGTTTGTAATCTTCTCGGCCACCCAAGCCTTACTGTGTTGGAGGGAAGCCTTCTAGCTTAGTGGGAGTGGTAAGCACTAGGTAGCCTATCTAACACAAGAGGGGTTTCTGGCCCATAAATTGAGGTTTATTGGCCGTTTGGCAGTTTTTCCATCTCTTTCAAATTTCTGGTTTAAAAGCCTGCATTTGCGCTTGTTTCCCACCTTTTCTGTAACTAGTCTAGTCTAGATACAGACTTGCTGTATCCAGGACTGTTTGTAAGCTTCTGAGCCCCCCAAGCCTTTCTCTGTTGGAGGGAAGCCTTCTAGCTTATCAGTGGGAGTGGTAAGCACTATGTAGCCTATCTACCACAAGAGTGGTTTCTGGCCCAGAAATTGTAGTTTATTGGCCGTTTGGCAGTTTTTCCATCTCTTTCAACTTACTGGTTTAAAAGCCCACATTTGCGCTTGTTTCCCATCTTTCCTGTAACTAGTCTAGTCCAGATACAGATTTCCTGTATCCAGGACTGTTTGTAAGCTTCTGAGCCAAAAAAAATTTACAATTGTTTGCTGCCTTTCCTGTAACTAGTCTAGTCCAGATACAGATTTGCTATATCCAGGAATGTTTTGTAAGCTTCTGAGCCCCCCCTAGCCTGTCTGTGTTGGAGGGAAGCTTGCTAGCTTATCAGTGGGAGTGGTAAGCACTAGGTAGTCTATCTACCACATAAGGAGTGGTTTCTGGCCCAGAAATTGTAGTTATTGGCTGTTTGGTCAGTTTTTCCATCTCTCTGAACTTCCTCATTTAAAAGCCCGCATTTGCACTTGTTGCCCCCTTCCTTTAACTAGTCTAGTCCAGATACAGTTTTGCTGTATCCAGGACTGTTTGTAAGCTCCCGAGCCCCCGAAGCCTCTCTGTGTTGGAGGAAAGCCTTCTAGCTTATCAGTGGGAGTGGTAAGCACTAGGTAACCTACCTACCACATAAGGAGTGGTTTCTGGCCCAGAAATTGTAGTTATTGGCCGTTTGGGCAATTTCTCCACCTATCATAACTTTCTGATTTAAAAGCCGCATTTGCACTTGTTTCTTTCCTGTAACTAGTATACTTTAGATACAGATTCTTGGTTTTAGCACCTGACTTTGCTTATTTGTGCTCAGGAATTGTTCAGAACTTGTTGTAAGTACTAAATTATCTACAAATTACTACAGTACTTAACCTTCCTCATTACCTACAGGAAAACAGTTTTAGTACTTACTTTCCTCACTTGTTTAGAGAAAAACAGCTCTTGTGCTCACTTTCCTCACTTGTCTAGAGGAAAATAGTTTTTTATTTGGGCATGTCCAAGGGTCAGCTCCCAGTGTTCTCTCCTGTCTGTCTGATGAATCTGGGCATCTTGGGGCAATGTAGCAATTGCCTCATGTACACAGACAACCCTCTCCTCCTACCACCCAACACTACAACCTGTGAGAGATGCACTTATCTAGCCAAACTGGAGGTAAAGCTCTCTCCATCCAAGTCTGAACTTTTGACAATCAAGAGGAGAAGGTAAACACTTGCACTATACTACACTCATCACATAGTCCCACTAAACCTACACCACCAAAATCCACACATAGAAACACAAAAACATTCATGGAGGCTCTCAATAATAATCTGCTCAAGCAACAGAGACCTCCAAAGCAGAAATGCAATCAACCTCCCCCCCAACACAACCCAACTGACACATAGCCCACAGACTCAGTGTGCCACTCAACCACAGCACATAAGGCAAAACCACATACCCAACACACTATTCTTAGGTGACTCTATAGTCAGGCACACTGATGTCCCACTCACCAGGCTAAACAAGGAGAAGATTAATGTCAGCTGCCTGTCAGGTGCCAGGATCCGCCACATAACCCATGCACTCAGGTCACTCCACAACAAGTACAAACATGAATCTATCATTGTACATGTTGGTGTGAACGACCTGAGACGTACCTTCCTGGACTACATGAAAAGAGACATGGAAGAGCTCTCCGATCTTGGAGCCCAGGCAGGTATGACCCTAGCCTTGAGTAGCATCCTGCCATCACCCAGAATGATACCACAGTACAAGGACAAAATGATTGACTTCAACAATTGACTAAGCTTCTGGTGTCATTCTAAGGGGATCCAGTATCTGTCTGCCTGGGACAACATGGTCGACAGACCACGATGCTTTGCCAGAGATGGCCTGCACCTGTCTCCCCTGGGATTCTGGATACTAGCTAAGGCTCTTGCCACCCCTATAGTGCCTTTTTTAGGCAAGGTTCAAATGACAAAACTGAAGGTAATGCTACTCAATGCTAGAAGTCTAAATCTCAAAATGCACTCCCTCGAGGCACTCCTTAAAATGGAGAACATCGATACCTGTACAGTGACTGAGATCTGGTTCAAGGCTCCAGAGTGCACCCCTGCATTACCAGGCTATAACTCATACCACACTTTTTGGCCATCTAACCTAAACCAGAACACCAAAGGCTGAGGTGTGTCCATATTCATTAAGGATATCCACACCCCCAGGCTAGTTGCTCAGCATAATGCATCTGAGGTAATCCAAATGCAGATGACTGCAAATTAGGAGCCATAGTCGAGTCCCCAAATGATGTGGACATCATACAGAAGGGCCTCACTGAGACAGATGCCTAGTGTCAGAGCCATGGCCTCAAGCTCAATGCTAAAAAGTGCATTATCATCCCCTTTGGTAAAAACTCTGCACCCATGAACTATCACATAGGCAGCAGTCTGCTTAATGCTGAATGTATGATGAGACCTTGGGACCCAGGTGGACAGTAGTCTCTCCTTTGATAATCACATTGCCACAGTAGTCAGGAAATCCTTGTACGTGGCACACCTCATCACAAAAAGGTTCTCATCCAGGAAAAAAGAGGTCATTGTTCCCCTCTACTAGACACTCATTAGACCCATTATAGAGTACAACACCCCTTTTGGAATGTACCTCACAAAACATCTGCAGCAGCTGGAAAGGCCACAGAAGTACCTCACAAAGAGGATTGCTGGCCTCAAACAGATGCCCTACACTGACCATCTCAAAAAACTCCAGCTTTACTCCGTAGCATATCACCTACTCATAGGCTCATAGGTAGGTACTAGGCTATCTGCCCAAGGGCATTTATAAGCCTAGCCAGAGTGTGTCAGCTTTCGCCACCCCATTGATTAATTAACTGAGCCTCTGTCAAGAAGAGCCAATGAAGTGATCCCAGGGGTGTATTTTCTGTTACCCATCCACTCGTCAAGGTTTCTCTTGAAGAGTGTTAGTGAGGGACTCTGCCTAATGTAGTTAGGAATTTTGTTCCAAAGCATGGGGAGTCTCTGTGACAGAAATCTATCCCTCCGGCATGTTCTATTTATTGTTGAGGCAAGGTTTAGCTCACTAGAGCGAGTGGCTCGCAATGGCTTGGATTTCCATCAATTCTGAGTTGGACATGACTTTGTAAGTCAGGCAGAGATCACCTCTAAGTAAGCGATATGCCACTGAGTACAGCTGGAGTTTTTCCAGTCAGGCTGCATAGGACATATGTTTGAGACCAGTAATCCTCTCAGTGAGGTACTTTTGTGGTCTTTCCAGCTGTTGGAAGTGTCTTGTGAGGTACATCCCAAACAGGGCATTGTACTCTATGATGGGTCTGATGAGTGACGAGTAGAGGGGCACTATAACCTCTTTATTTCTAGATGCAAACCCTTTAGTAATTAGATGGGCTACATAGAAGGATTTCCTTACTACTTTGGCAATATGATTGTCAAAGGAGAGATTACTATCTACCTGGGTCCCCAGATCTCTTATTATCTCTTCTGTATTAAGGGGGCTGCCACCTATGTGGTAATTCATGGGAGTTTTGTTTTTCCCAAACGGGATGACTATGCATTTTTTGGCATATAGCTTGAGACCATGACTTTGATACCAGGTGTCCGTCTCAGTAAGGCCCTTTCGGAGAATGTCTGTGTCAGCCGGTGAGTCAGTTACGGCTCCCAGTTTGCAGTCATTGGCAACCTTGGTTAGCCATAGTCCTCCTGTGTTTGCCTGTACTTCTGAGAAGTATATGCTGAACAGTAGGGGTCCCAGGACTGAGCCTTGTGGGACACCACTCGTGACTGGTTTAGAGTCAGACCTGGTACCTGCTATTCTTACCGTGTGAGTTCTGTCTGTAAGCCAGTTGGCAACCCATCTCGTGACGTAGGGGTTTATGTTCAGGCTGGTGAATTTTTCTATAATTTCTGAGTGGGGAATGGTGTCATAAGCCTTGGCGAGGTCAAGCTAGGCTGTCTGAACTACCTTCCCCACATCTATGGCCTTGGTGACTGTCTCGAAGAAGTCAACCAGGTTTAGTAGGCATGATCTGCCCTTAACAAAGCCAAATTGGGTCGGGTCAAGTGTTTGGAGGTTCCCAATGTCTTTGTTAATGAGTTCCATGATGATGCGCTCCATAGCCTTGCAGACCAGGCTAGTCAGGTTTATGGGGTGATAGTTAGCAGGGTCAGTTGTGGCCCCTCTTTTATGGAGTGGAATAAACGTTGCTGTGCGCCATTCTCTGGGCACGTAGCTTGTGGAGAGGCTGAGGTTGAACAGTGTGTTTAGGTGGGGGGTTAGTTCATTCTGTAGTCCATGCGAAATGCAACCTGGGACACCATCTGGCCCCACTGACACTGTGCTTTTGGCTTTTGAAAGGGCTGTTTTCACCTGTGTGTCTGTGATTTCCGGGACACTACACTTTTCAGGTATTGTTGTAGGCCCTTTTGGGGGTGAGAGGGGAGTGAAGTTTGCACTGAATCTATCTGCCAGGATGTTGGCAATATCAGTGGGTTCAGTATATTTTGTGCTATTTTGCACTAGCTCAGAGCATATCTGCGAGTTGCCACTTAGATTCTTGACATAGCTAAAGAAGGCTTTGTGGTTATCTTTCAAATCCTTGGCTATTTTTCTTTCGAAGTTAGCCTTGGAGGATTTTATGAGGGACCTTAGTATCTTACTGATACTGATCGGGGATGTCTTTCCTTCTAGGGATTTGCTTTTTTTCTGAACTAGTTTCCTCCTTCTATTGTATAGCCTGTTTATGGCAAGGGTCCACCAGACTAGTTTCCTTCACTTAGGGGAGTGAGTCTTGGTTTTGTTAAGGATGGCACAATCCATGCACCCTTGTAGGTGCTCATAGAGTGCATTTGTAAAGGTTTCTGCATCTTGGGCAGCGTTATCCTTTAGCGTGGGAGGTGTGAAACTTACTACCTCTGTCTTAAGTAAGGTGAAGTTTGCATTAGAAAAGTTTTTTACTGTGGTTTCCTTAGTTGGGGGTGGTGGTGGGGTGTGGACATCCAAAGTGATTAGTTTATGATCTGATCTAACCAGTGATGGGTTGACCTCTGGTGTGGAACACCTGTCGCCCATGTTGGTGATGACCAGGTCCAGTATGTTTTCACCTCTGGTAGGGGAGTTTATCAGCTGATCCAGGGCATTTGAGTTGATAAATTCCAGGAAGCGCTGGACCTGGGAGTTTGTACTTGAATAGTTTTCCCAGTTAACGGTAGGGTAATTGAAATCACCCAATATCAGGGTGTTCGGTAGGACCTTCATGTTTTCCAGTGTCTCCAGAAAGGCGGAGTGGTGGTCCTGGGTCATGGAGGGTGATCTGTAGCAGGCCACAATTTGCATTGCAGATTTGCCTGATGTTAGTTACACATGAATGACCTCGGAGGTATCATGCTGCACCACTAACCTGGAGGTGTAGGTATCCTTGATGAATATGGATACACCCCCTCCTTTTGTGTTTCGATCCATGTTCTGTGGCCGAAATGTGTGGTATGAGTTGTAGCCCAGTAGTGCTGGGGTGTTCTGTGGAGCCTTGAACCAGGTTTCAGTTACTACACAGATGTCGAAGTTCTCCATACTGAGGAGTGCTTCGAGCACATGCATTTTGAGGTTTAAACTCCTGGCGTTGAGTAGCATAACCCTCATTTTTTTATTTGCTCTGTTTACGGAGGTGGGCTTGACTTTTGAGCCTTGCCTAAAAAAGGCACTATGGGGGCAGGAAGAGCATTGGCCAGTATTCAAAAGCCTAGGGGAGACAGGTGCAAGCCGTCTCTTGCAAAGCAACAAGACCTATTGAGCATGTCGTCCCAGGCCGACAGACACTAGATCCCCTTTGAACAACATCAGAAGCTTAGCCAATTGTTGAACTTGATCATTTTATTCTTTATACTGCGGTATCATTCTTGGTGAGGGCAGGATGATACTCAGGGTTAGGGTCATACCCGCCTGGGCTACATGATCAGAGAGCTCTTCCATGTCTCTTTTCATGTAGTCCAGGGAGGTACATCTCAGGTCATTCACACCAACATGAACAATAACAGAGTCATATTTGTACTTGTTCTGGAGTGACCTGAGTGCTTGTGTTATGTGGTGGATTCTGGCTCACGACAAGCAGCTAACAGTAACCTTCTCCTTGTCCAGCCTAGTGAGTGGGATGTCAGTGTGCCTGACTATAGAGTCACCTATTACTAGTGTGTTAGGTATGTTATTTCGCCTTAAGGGCTGTGATTGTGCGGCACACTGATTTTGTGTTTTATGTGGTGTCTGGTTTGTGATGGGAGGTGCAGGTTTTTTGGGTGTCTGCTTTGGAGGTCTGTGATGCTTTTGCAGGTTTTTATTTAGAGCCTCCGAGAATGATTTTGTGTATTTATGTTTATTTTTGCCAGTGCTGGTTTAGTATGTCTGTGTGAGGCTGGACTTGTGGTGCAAGTGTTAACCTTTGCCTCATGACTGCTTGTTCCAGTCTTGGGTGGAAAGACCTTAGCCTCCAATTTAGCTATATAATTGCATCTCTCATATATGTTAATGTTTTCTGGTAGGAGGAGAGGGTTTTCTGTGTACATGAAGCAGTTGTAACATTGCCTCAGGATACCCAGGTTCACCAGCTGGACTGGAGGGTATACCTGATATTGCCCTTTGGTCATGTCTGAATAGTAGGGTGACCTGCGTGGTTGGTGAGGGGTGAATAATGAGCCTTGCCCTGCTGGGCAAACAAGTGTCAGGGTATATTAGTGCTTGCTATTAGGTCTGAGCAAGTGCTGGACTATAGGATGCTTTTTAAGTGCTTAGGTTGAGAGTTAGACTACTTTCAAGCGAAAAACTGAAGAGGAGACTTGGTGGAGCCAGGATAAATTTAGCCCTAGCTAACCTGCACTGCCCAGACATACAAAACTGTGCAAACATGTTTTTTATAGCAGGGAAATGGAAGAGATAGAAATTAGCCCAAAATGGCCCACAAACTACTAACGTCTGGGCTGGAACCACTCCTCCAGGGACAGATGGCTGCTCAAAGCTCCCTCTCTCACAGGTGAACAGAGAAACCTCCCTCTATCCAAGTAAGATATGAGCAACTCAGAAAATTGTAACAGCCCTGAATTCAGCACTAGCCTGAAAACTGGACTATACTAGCTTAGAAAGGTGGGAAACAAGAAATTTTTTTTTGAAAAGATGAGGCAAAAACAGTAAAAATACACTTAAAACAGCTTTAAACGACTTCAAACAGTAAATGATCCACTTAAAACAGTTTTAGATGACTACAAGCAATCAGAAAAGGCTTTTAAACAAATTACCCAATTAACCAGTAAAGAAATCTCAAAACTGAGCCCTGTTCCTGTAGTCTTCAATCAGACAAGTTCTAACTGCACACTCCTGCCATTGGGGTGCAGGAGAACCTTCTCCAAAAAAGAAGGCCCGGATTAGTGCTCAAGTTTTACAAACAAAGCTAGATTCAGCAGGCCTGGATCTAGTCTATGCTACAGCAAGCAAGGTGCACCAGTTTCATTAAGAAACGGTTAAAATATGCAGGCACTATAAGCCTTTAACCAGAAATTCCCAGCTCAGAAGGGCAAAGTCCAGCCTCTCCTCCCTCAAGAGTGCAGACTACAAACCTTCTTAATGTAAAATAACTGGCCTGAAGCCCAAGTGCTTAAACCAGAACTAATACACTTTTAGAATAACAGACACTGAACCCTTAATCAACAATTCCCAACTTAGAAGGATGTAAGCTCCTTGTCCTGCCACAACAGTGCAGACCACAAACCTTCTTAATGTAAAACAACTGGTCTGAAGCCCAAGTGCTTAAACCAAAAGGCTTACACTGATAGCTACACTTTAATCAGGTTACTACCAAGCAATAATAAATACAATTGAATACTTTTAAGAAGGCCTGGATTAGTGCTCAAGTTATGCAAACAAAGCTAGATTCAGCAGGTCTGGATCTAGTCTGTGCTACAGCAAGCAAGGTGCACCAATTTCAGTAAGAAACAGTTCAAATATGCAGGCACTATAAGCCTTTAACCAGAAATTCCCAGCTAAGAAGGGCAGAGTCCAGCCTCTCCTCCCACAAGAGTGCAGTAGACGAACCTTCTTAATGTAAAATAACTGGCCTGAAGCCAAAGTGCTTAAACCAGAACTAAAACACTTTTAGAATAACAGACACTGAGCCTTCAATCAGCATTTTCCAACTTAGAAGGATGTAAGCTACCTGTCCTGCCACAATAGGGCAGACCACAAACCTTCTTAATGTAAAACAACTGGTCTGAAGCCCAACTGCTTAAACCAAAAGGCTTAGAATGATAGCTACACCAAGCAGTAATAAATACAATTGAGTACTTTTAAGATGATGCAAAAGCAAAATAAAGTAGGAAGAAACACAAATACAGTAAAAGCAGATGAAAAAAGTGCAAGTTTTTTTTTTTTTTGAGTGAACAAATGAGATGGGCCCAGAAGAAGTCTCCAAATGCAAATTTACAAGAGGGGTGGGCAGTTTCAAAGCCACCAAGATTAAAACCAAGACAAAAGCAGGGAGGGTGGGTGGGGAACTAACTGAAAAAACAGAGCCACAACTTCCAGCTAGATAGTATTCGAAGCAACACAAATAAATCAATTTAAATGCTGTATTATTTGAAAAAAGTGCAGATAAAGATTTACTTAAATTCACTTATACGTCCAGTTGATTTGATTTCATGTAAGTCTTAGCAGGCCAAAGCTCAGAGTTTAAGCAGAAAATAATTCAAAATGTACCACTTATATAAGGCAGGAACCGAATAACAATGAAGTAAACTACCCCCACTTATCACTGGCTGTTCAAGAATTCTAACAAGCACTAACTGAAAAAACAGTGCCACAATTTCCAGCTAGATAGTATTCGAAGCAACACAAATAATTCAATTTAAATGCTGTATTATTTGAAAAAATTACTGCAGTGGTGGTGCAGCGGTAGCGTTGTCGCCTCACAGTAAGATGTCCTGTTCGATTCTCAGCTAGAGCGTCTTCTGTGTAGAGACATGCATGAATGGGCGTACCTTCATTCAAGGTTGTGCATCAGGGCTGGCAACTCAGCATATAAAAATCTACTGCCAATCATTAGCGGACCGGAGTTCCGCTGTGGTGACCCCTAACCGGGAAAAGCCGAAAGACACAACAACAACAACATTATTTGAAAAAAAGTGCAGATAAAGATTTACTTAAATTCACTTATACGTCCAGTTGATTTGATTTCATGTAGGTCTTAGCAGGCCAAAGCTCAGAGTTTAAGCAGAAAATAATTCAAAATGTACCACTTATATAAGGCAGGAACCGAATAACAATGAAGTAAACTACCCCCACTTATTACTGGCTGTTCAAGAATTCTAACAAGCACTAACTGAAAAAACAGAGCCACAACTTCCAGCTAGAGTATTCAAAGGAACACAAATAAATGAATTTAAATGCTGTATTATTTGAAAAAAGTGCAGATAAAGATTTACTTAAATTCACTTATACGTCCAGTTGATTTGATTTCATGTAGGTCTTAGCAGGCCAAAGCTCAGTGTTTAAGCAGAAAATAATTCAAACTGTACCACTTATATAAGGCAGGAACCGAATAACAATGAAGTAAACTACCCCCACTTATCACTGGCTATTCAAGAATTCTAAGAAGCACTAACTGAAAAAACAGAGCCACAACTTCCAGCTAAATAGTATTCGAAGCAACACAATTAAATCAATTTAAATGCTCTATTTGAAAAAAGTGCAGATAAAGATTTACTTAAATTCACTTATAGGTCCAGTTGATTTGAGTTCATGTAGGTCTTAGCAGGCCAAAGCTTGGAGTTTACGAAGAAAATAATTCAAAATGTACTACTTATATAAGGCAGGAACTGAATAACAATGAAATAAACTACCCCTACTTATCACTGGCTATTCAAGAATTCTAACAAGCACTAACTGAAAAAACAGAGCCACAACTTCCAGCAAGATAGTATTCGAAGCAGCACAAATAAATCAATTTAAATGCTGTATTATTTGAAAAAAGTGCAGATAAAGATTTACTTAAATTCACTTATACGTCCAGTTGATTTGAGTTCATGTAGGTCTTAGCAGGCCAAAGCTCAGAGTTTAAGCAGAAAATAATTCAAAATGTACCACTTATATAAGGCAGGAACCGAATAACAATGAAGTAAACTACCCCCACTTATCACTGGCTATTCAAGAATTCTAACAAGCAATAACTGAAGAAACAGAGCCACAACTTCCAGCTAGATAGTATTCGAAGCAACGCAAATAAATCAATTTAAATGCTGTATTTGAAAAACGTACTGTGGTGGTGGTGCTGCAGTAGCATTGTCACCTCACAGTAAGACATTGTCCTATTCGATTCTCAGCTAGAGCATCTTCTGTGTGGAGACATGCGTGAATGAGCGTACCTTCGTTGAAGGTTGTGCATCAGGGCTGGGAACTCTGCACATAAAAATCTACTGCCAATCATTAGCAGACCGGAGTTGTGCTGTGGCGACCCCTAACCGGGAAATGCCGAAAGACGCAACAACAACAACAACATTATTTGAAAAAAGTGCAGATAAAAATGTATTTAAATTCACCTATACGTCCAGTTGATTTGATGTCATGTAGGTCTTAGCAGGCCAAAGCTCAGAGTTTAAGTAGAAAATAATTCAAAATGTACCACTTATATAAGGCAGGAACCGAATAACAATGAAGTAAACTACCCCCACTTATTACTGGCTGTTCAAGAATTCTAACAAGCACTAACTGAAAAAACAGAGCCACAACTTCCAGCTAGATAGTATTCAAAGCAACACAAATAAATCAATTTAAATGATGTATTATTTGAAAAAAGTGCAGATAAAGATTTACTTAAATTCACTTATACGTCCAGTTGATTTGATTTCATGTAGGTCTTAGTAGGCCAAAGCTTAGAATTTAAGCAGAAAATAATTCAAAATGTACCACTTGTATAAGGCAGGAACTGAATAACAATGAAGAAAACTACCCCCACTTATCACTGGCTAGTCAAGAATTCTAACAAGCACTAACTGAAAAAACAGAGCCACAACTTCCAGCTAGATAGTATTCAAAGCAATACAAATAAATCAATTTAAATGCTGTATTATTTGAAAAAAGTGCAGATAAAGATTTACTTAAATTCACTTATACGTCCAGTTAATTTGATTTCATGTAGGTCTTAGCAGGCCAAAGCTCGGAGTTTAAGAAGAATATAATTCAAAATGTACCACTTATATAAGGCAGGAACCAAATAACAATGAAGTAAACTATCCCTACTTATCAATGGCTATTCAAGAATTCTAACAAGCACTAACTGAAAAAACAGAGCCACAACTTCCAGCTAGATAGTATTCAAAGCAACACAAATAAATCAATTTAAATGCTGTATTTGAAAAAAGTGCAGATAAAGATTTTCTTAAATTCACTTATACGTCCAGTTGATTTGATTTCATGTTGTTCTTAGCAGGCCAAAGCTCAATGTTTAAGCAGAAAATAATTCAAAATGTACCACTTATATAAGGCAGGAACCGAATACCAATGAAGTAAACTATCCCCACTTATAACTGGCTATTCAAGAATTCTAACAAGCACTAACTGAAAAAACAGAGCCACAACTTCCAGCTAGATAGTATTCAAAGCAACACAAATAAATCAATTTAAATGCTGTATTATATGAAAAAAGTGCAGATAAATATTTACTTAAATTCACTTATACGTCCAGTTGGCTTGATTTCATGTAGGTCGTAGCAGGTCAAAGCTTAGAGTTTAAGCAGAAAATAATTCAAAATGTACCAGTTGTATAAGGCAGGAACCGAATAACAATGAAGTAAACTACCCCCACTTATCACTGGCTATTCAAGAATTCTAGCAAGCACTAACTGAAACAACAGAGCCACAACTTCCAGCTAGATAGTATTCAATGCAACACAAATAAATCAATTTAAATGCTGTATTATTTGAAAAAAGTGCAGATAAAGATTTACTTAAATTCACTTATACGTCCAGTTGATTTGATTTCATGTAGGTCTTAGCAGGCCAAAGCTCAGAGTTTAAGCTCTGAGGTGATCTCTGCCTAATATACAAGGCTATGTCAAACCAGAGCTGTTGGACATGCTGCACCTAACGAAATCCCAATCCCTCTGAGTTACATGGTCTTGGGACCTAAACCTTGTCACCACAATAAACAGGACATGCTGGGTGGATAGATTCCTGTCTCACAGACTTACCATACTCTGGAACAAGCTACCCATTTATGTCAAGCAAGATTCCTCATTAGCACTCTTCAAGAAAAATCTTGATGAGTGGATGGAAATAGGAAATACACTCCGAGGATTACTTCTGTGGCTCTGCTCACCACGGGCACATGAAAATAACTTTCTTGGGTGGCGTAAGCCAGGAAACCTTGTCAGGTAGGCTTACTTAGGTCCTTGGGCCAATAGCATAGTACCTACCTATGAATCTATGAGAAAGTCTTGACTATTTCCTTATCTGGGGCCAAGATCCACCATACTACATATGCACTCAGGTGATTGGACCACAAGTACCAATATGTCTCAGTCATAGTCCATGTTTGTGTAAATGACCTCAGACATACGTCCCAAGACTATATGATGAGCAACATCATGCAGCTCTCAGAATATGCGCTTCAGGCTGGTACGAGTCTAACACTGGGCAACATTCTATCTTCTCCAAGAATGATGCCACAATATGAACAGAGGATGATTAACTTTAATAATTGGTTTAACTTCTAGTGTCATTCTAAGAGGATACAATATATGTTGCACACCATAGAATGATTTCCTGACTACTTGTGTATGTCCCCAAGTTCCTGGTTAATGGGTCAGCTCTTAGAGATGTGTTGTCAGTATGATGGTTGCTGGGGGTGGCTGACTTCCCACGGGATACTATTCTGCATTTCATGGCATTTAGTTTTAGTCCATGGTTCTGACACCAGTTGTTTGTCTGTATCAACCCTTCTTGGAAAATATTAGTATAGATGTGGAATTCTCTGACTGCTCTTAATTTGCAATCATCTGCATAGCTGATAAGCGAGAGGCCCTTGATGTTGGCCTTGATTTTGGAAAAGTAGATACCAACATGGAGTATAGACCCAGGACCAACTCCTGAGGGACTGTAAGTTCTAAATTCCTGGGTCATATCTGGAATTTTAGCAAGGAGCTACTGTAGTGTTTTACTGTAGTTTCTGAGATGGGAAATATACATTACATTGAAACATAAACATAATAGCATTCTTTGTTTCTCAACTCTTGTTGAGGATTGATACAAATTCAGTGATTGCTGGTGTACAAATTAATCTAGCTGCAATTCTGCTTAGCAAGTACTCATGAGGACAGATGGCAGGCATGCAGACTTTACCAGGAAAGGCACCCTTAATATGAAACCCATCTGGTGAACCAAGAGGTGGGTGACAGCATCATTTGCTATTGTATCACAGTGCCAAAAGAAATAAGGGCAAAATGGCATGAATGCTGAAATATGCTAATTTCACAGCAGTGCTTTTTGTGTTCATAAATCTAGCTATTTATCTGTATTCTTATTTTACCTCCTAAAGTAAAATCTTACTCTTTCCTGTTGCTCTTTGATGCTGTCAGATGATAATATTAACTTAATAAATGATACTGAAAAGTGAAATTCTGTCTCACTAGTTCATGTGAGACAAGTCTCTATATTCCTGGTTGACATAAACACAGAGCATTTTTTCATATTAAAGAATTTCATATTTCAAATTAAGGAAAAGACTTCATTCCAAATTCTGTTGGAATATGCTGACGCCTTCCTTTTAGTTCATATTATGATGTTATACAAAGTACAGTTGTGCAAGGTGAAGTAGAGGTTTGAGTGATCACTGCTGCAGTAGTAGCTTCCTCCCTCCACTCCCCTTGTTTTTTTTGGTGTGTTTTCTATGCCAGTGTGTGGACATGTATTTTTTAATTATCCTAGTATTGTCCTTTCAGGGCTCAGCCTACCTCTCTCTACTGGCAAGAAAGCATTAAAGGGCTTCATACCCAAATTTGTCTTTTAGTCACCTCAGCTTGAGTTCCTTGATGGTTTGGGCACATGGAAGGTGCCCTGAAGCTTTGGAATCTGGCCAGCTGCTATATCCTTGATAAGATCTAACACATATAACTAAGGCTATTGCAGTAGTGATCATTCGAACAGCTACTGTTATGGCAAGTTCAACTCAATAGCTTGAATCAAACCCTAAGCCAGTCCCAGTAAACTACTCCTAGCCAAACAAATTTGTGAAGGTGTAGATACATGCTTGGTTTTCTGTTTCTTTTGACTGGGAAAATGGGTCCAATCATGTTAATAATGGCAGCTGCTGCTTCCCCAGAGATTGACATAGCATTCTGACATAACACAGAAACATTCCCTATTCCTTCTCCCATGACTGACAAGCTCTGCCTTGCACACTGAGGGTACCCCAACAACCGCAGAAGACATGGCTAACCTCTGGTACACAGTGGCTGAGGGTACTACACCATAGGGATCCAGGGTAAAAGATGAGTCGTCTGGGGTAGAACAAATAGTCACAGCAGAGTTTGACCCATCTGCTGCTGAGGCAAATTGCTAACCTACTGTGCTGGCAAAGGCTGTTTACTAAACTTTTTAATTTTGCGTTTGGAAGAAGGATCAGCCGTGGAACTGACAATCTCTTCCGTGGTCAAGCTGAAAATTGTGTCTCTATCCTGGTGAAAATAAGCAACACATGCTAGTATAACTACCAGTCTACAAAAGAAAGTTACTTATGTATTTATTTATTTGGATAGAGAAAACACAGTAAAAACACTTTCAAACACTGTGGCAGCCCCACAATGGAATAATAAACACATATTCTCCAGAAAAAAATGTTTTTATCAGTTAGTTAATACTACTATTAAACTGACAGAAACAAATAGTTCACTGTTTACAAGTACTTTACAGTCTCAAGTTAACCCGTTAAACCACAATACTCCTATCTTTAAAATAACCTTAAAAAAAAAAACTTTCTGGAAGAGGAAAGTAATCCATTTTCTTACTTTTTACTGATATTGTAAGTTTTTTTTTCCCCCAAAGAGAATTTATGTATCCATTTAAGGAAATCACAAGCTGACCATTGATCCCTGAAAGCCTCAGAGAAGTGTACTCTTTGGTGGCAGGAAAGCACTAAAGAGCTTTATGCCCAAACTTATATTTTAGTCAGCTCCGCTTGAGCTGGCTGACAGTATGGGCATATGGAAGGTGCCCTGAAGCTTTGGAAGTTGGCTAGTTGTTATATCCTTGACATAGTATAAACCATAAGATTCTATAGCAGTTATCAATATGAAGCACATCTTATATTTTACTGATGCTTTCTGTTTTTTTCCCTGTGATTCATTTGTGAACTTAAATCTTGTATTCAAGTTTGTTGACAGATTTCTAGAAAGTTACTCCTTCAGTTTGATATGGTTTGCAGACTTCGTACATACTATGTTGTTTATATAGGTATATTTTGACAGGTTTTCATCAGGTTACTATGCTGTATGCAAAGTATGTTAAGAAAAGATGTCTTGTTAATGTTCTAACTTGACAAAAAATAGAGTGAGTTTTATGGCAGCACTGGTGAAAGAATTTATGCCTTAAACTACATGGATTCTAGGCATATAATTTTTGATTCACCTGGTTAAATATTAGAATGAAATCATCCAACAGTCTTAGATCTTGTGAGAAAACAAAACTGCTGTGGAATTCTTACAAAGTTTTGAACATGTTCATTTCATCTAATGAGAACTGTCAAGTATTGAATGTGCAGAACCTGTGACAATGATTAACAGATCAGTAACTTTAAAGGTGAAAACCGTTCTCTGCAGTTGTTTATCAGGAAAGTGATTGAAAGAATAACCCTATACTCGGTTCAATATTTCTAAAAAAATGTGAATTGATTGGTTCCTCAAAAGATTATATGATATAGTTTTTCTTTTTTCTTTTGTTTTTTTTTCAAAACTTTGTAGCATATTGCAAATACTTCAAGGTTTCTTAGATCATGTGCAAAAGTAATTTTCTGCAGGTTTTTGAACAAGGGGCTAAAGAAAGTGTGCATTGCCTTTAAATGTGCAAGGCATTTATTCTTAACTTCTTTTCTCAGTCAAATGAAATCAAAAGGGGATTTTTTTTTGCTTATTCTCTGTAAACAAGACTTTAAAATTAATTGATTTCAAGAGGACATCCATTCAAACTAAAGGAGCTTGAATGGTTACTTCAGATTTTCAAGATGCTTATTTGTACATATCCATTTACATAGTTCACAGAAGATTTTCAGGATTGCAGATGGGCCAAGATCATACCCAGTTCTCCTTATTTTACTTTGGTGTAATCACTGTTCACAGAATTTTTTTTTTATTTCTGATTCCTGCATTAGGAGTAATTAGAAATGAAGCTGTTTGCATGTGCCCCTCTGTAGCAGATACTTTCTTTCAGGCTTTATAGGTTCATAGGTTCATACTAGGCTATCTGCCCTAGGGCATTTATAAGCCTAGCCAGAGTGTGTTTGGCTTTCGCCACCCATTTTAAATTAATTTTGCTATGCCTTTTTTGAGGTTAGTATACTGTGCCTCTACACAGAAGTCTGGAGGCACCTTTTTGAATGATTGCTTTCTATTAATTTCATTGCTAGACATCATATTGTTAACAGTCATCAAGCATAAGATCTTATGCTTTCTCAGTGAACATCATTTCTATAAACATTGTTCAGGGTAGGATGTTCTTTATTCAGTAGATTCAAGATATAGCCTATTTCCTTGTTTGCCAACAAGTAAAATCCCATTCTACGAGAGTATTAGTTCATAAGTCATGCAACATTTTAATGGTTCAAAATTCCAGGCTGACTATCAGAAAAATGGTCTCAGGGTTGTTGTAGCAGTATATGTTGCAGCTTGAGAATGTCTGCTGAATCCAGCAGGTTTCTGAAGAAATAGTATGATTTGATATTACTACTGGAAGAGGAAGTGACAGATGTATTGAATAAATCAGTTCAGCAGACAAACTGTGTAAATTGAACAGAAGCAGTTGGTTTGGAAGATAAGACAAGGAGACAGAATAATTGGAAGATGAAGAAGGAAGTTCATATTAAAAAATACTTGGGATCAAACCAGCAAGTCTTCAGAAATAGATCTTTCTTTGACTGTGTCACTGACAAAGAAACTGTCATGGTGGATGAAAAATGTGAAAAAACATTCTCTCTCTCTCTCTCTTTCTCCTCACCCACTGATTGGCAACAGATAAACTGGGCATGAATAGGTGAGTGACCATGGGCAGTCTAACAATTTAGAGACAGTGGTCACCTATTTAGCTTGTCCTTCATGTCCATGTAAAGGAGATGAAAGCAGTGGGGTTCTCCATCAAGGCAATCAAGATGTCCTCACCCAGTGATTGATTTTTAAAGTAGTCAGCAACCCTGTGATAGATAAAAACAAGAACATAGGAGCTCATTCTCATCACATAGGAACTCATCCTTATCAGATAGGAACTCATCCTTATCACATAGGAACTCATCCTTATCAGAAAGGAGCATCCATATCACGTAAGAACTCATCCTTATCAGATAGGAGTATTCGTAGCATGTAGGAACACATCCTTATCAGTTAGGAACATTCTTATCATGTAGGAACTCATCCTTATCAGATAGGAACTCATTCTTATCACATAGGAACTCATTAACCATGGGAATTTGGAAGCTTTCAAGTCATGGTGATACCTCTGCCTGTGGAGCAGAACTTGGTAGTAGACAGCTTTGGATGAAAACATCATTTACTCCTCAAGTGGCAGCTTCATCCAGAAATTTTTCCCGAACATACAAAGAAGTGGAGAGTCCCTTAGAAGGCCTTGGTCTTGTTCTCTATCAGTGCTCAAATTTCTCATTTCCATACATTAGGGCATTGTATTGTTTGTCACTGCTATTGGTCTGTACCTCAAAAAGAATTTGGCTGAATGTAGACAAATGAAAAAAAAATCACCCTAACTGAACTATTTGAAATTCCTTATTCACATTTCAAAAATATATGTGAGAGGGAAAATACCCTACAACACCTATGCAAAAGGACTGTACTGCTTAAAACAACCAGCTCTGAGGTCACAATATTCCACGGAGAAGGAACAGTCCTATATTTTTTAGCACTAAAACAGGTGTTCATGCAGAATTTTGCAGAGCTCTCTGATATCTTATAGTCCACTCACCGACTTATCCATCATACAACTGGACTACTCCCCTTCACAATTTCTAGGGAAAAATACTGATATCTTGTCTTACTGTTCTGCCCGATCAAAGTGAAAAAGTCTGTTTTGTTTTAATAGTTCCTTCATGGCCATGACATGTGTGGTTTTCATTCTTCTGGAGATCAACCCATCAGTATGTTCTGCTCTTTCTCAGGTATGAACTAACTTATAAATAAAAGGGTCCCATTTTGTATCATTCCATTCATATTCTGTACCTCACGGTATGGACACTGGTGTTTTGGAACTTATTTGTCCCTATAGTGGTATGACATTTGAATATGGTCCTCTGCATCCCCATATAGAGGGCTTCTTCACTGCTTTCTTACTTCTCTATCTGTGTAGATAGATACATACACTCATTTCACAATTTCACACTTGCAGAGAATGGATAAAAATCAAACAAAAATGAATCACAGCTAGTATGCACCAAAACTTATTGACAATGATTTCAGCACCAGGGAGACAAATGTGATATGTTAAAACCTTGCTACTTTACACCTAGTAGTAGGGAAGCCACCACAATGACAAAAGTTGTGCTCTGGTGTCACTTGAAAAAATGTGACATTATTTCTGCTTTTCTTGTACAATGTGCTGATTGTCTTTTCACTTTGATCATCTTGCTTTATCTTAATTTCTTTTTTGTTTTTCTTACTTTGCAAGAAAAAAAAAAGAAAAAAATTTATTAATCTGAAAAGATGTAACAGAATAGTGAGAAGTCATTCACAAATAGAATAAACATATTTACAAACTATTTAGAAAGCCTCTCTGATTTTAAGAGTTCAGCAAAACCTGTACAACCAAATTATTGCACAAATTGAAAGTTCCTTTAATATACTTATCCTTTCCACAGCCAGACTTTACTCTCTGTGACCTGGCAAATTGCATCCAATACTAGATTTAACAACCTCTCTCATACACATAACCTAGCCAAGCGAACACTAAAGCTACCATAAAAAGGAATACTAATTTCATAACATCTAATATAATTAATTATAATTAATATAATTATTTATAATTTAGTATTATGTATCTATAGCTGATTTCAGCTGTTGGACAGTAATTTGTTGATATTAACATGATGTTCAGGAAATGAATTCTTCTCAGGCAGCCAACACAATATTCTTTTTGTAATTATATAAGAAACAGAGTACTATAGCTTATGTGCATATACACAACTCTAAATGTACTGTATATGTCTCTCTATGTAAACTTTCTGTTTTACTTAGCATAATGTTAGTCTGCTGAACGTTCACCATAATGTTACACAGGTTCACTCAGTTGTAGCAAAACCCACTAGTACATAATGTGAATCTGATGCTGAACAGCCGCTCAACAGCTTGTAATTGGACCCTGAATCAATGTGCTAGCACTGTAAAGCAGTCCAGACAAATGGCTACACAGCTCTGTCTTGTTTTTACTTGCAAACACTTTTAAACTAACCTTGTTTAGTGTTGCAACAGTTTTATATATATATATATATAATTTGCTTGAACAAACATAATACAATGCTGTTCTGAACTTTACGCTCATGCTACAAATTATGCAATGTCTGTTTATACCATATCCTGAATTGTAAAAGCAGGTCTAAACTAATTTATGCTATATCCTGAATTGTAGAAACTGGTCTAAATTAATTATTGTACTGACTAATCTATCTTAATCACCTTCTTGTTGTTGTACAAGTATTTTAACTGCTTGTTGACTGTTTTTTCATTGTACGGACATGTATCTGTCATTCTCTACCCACTGGTCTCATAACTCACAACGCCTATATATATTTTATTTCCTTTGTTCTACACTTTGCAGCTCACCATTCCCTATAAGCCACCAGCAGCAAATCCCAGCCTGAATTTCAGCTCAGACCCTTTAAAACCAAGTGGCCAGTAAAACTCGCATAATTTGAAAGTGAAAGTGTATGTTATTTTAGTAGCATACTTGCATGTTATCATATTAGTATATAACTGAAAGTCCAAGTGTGAGTTTCATAAACCTCTGGGTCAGTACTGCTGTCCCCCTTCCACCTCCACAAGTGTGAGTTGCATAAACCTCTGGGTCAGTACTGCTCTCCCCCTCCCACACCTGCTTACCAGTGTACTAGTGTGGAAACAGTCCCTGATAGCAATAACAGCCCAGGGTAAAAAAGAGTAAACCACCATTTCTTTCCCTAAAGTCAGTAGAGTTACAGCTACAGCAATTGTGGCCGGCAGCATTATATTTTTACTCTGTATTTATTGCAATCTTACTGACTTGCTGCAGTCATAATTCTAATCCTCCTACTTAGACCTTAGTGTTATATACTCACTGATCCAGGAGGGCTTTATCTGGTTGTTTTTCTGCAGTCGCTTGCTAGCAGTTACATCTGCTCTACCTGCTCCATTCACCCTTGCTATGCTCGGACTATCTCTGGTCCCCTACCCTACCCCCATTCCCACCCACCCCCACTTCAATTACACTTATTCCCACCTCCGCTCCTCCCAGCATTAGCTCCCATTAAACCACTGTGCTTCCCACTACTTCAGCTCTACCAGCCATTACCTCCCACCCAGCCTCTGTGCTTCCCACTACCTCACCTCCTCCTATCATTAGCTCCATTCCAACCACTGTGCTTCCCACTACCTCATACTCTACAAAATCCACATACTAGCACTCACACCCCTCCTTCTTCACCCTCTTTTTTAACACAGTCCATACTAACTACATCTGCTATATACACCCCTGCAATTACCCACCACAACAAAATACCTCTTAAATATAAACTGACACCCTATCTCCTCTTATTACCCCTAACCCTCCTGCTACAATTTACCCCATTACAATTTGTCACTATCCACTACATACCATCATCAACAACCTCCACTCAAACACCACCCCTAAATGACAAAGGTAACATTAGTCATACCATCTATCTTAACCATAAAAGAGCCCACCTCTGTCCTACTCAAATACTCCAAACTAATCTTAAGTGGGGATATCCATCCCAATCCTGTCCTCTCTCTCTCCATCTCCCAACCTACAGAGCCCATATAAGTCTCTAAACCTAACTACACTTAACCTGAAAAGCACTAGAAACAAAATCCCTGACTTTCATGCCTGGATAACACACAACAAGCCTGACATTACTGCCGCTACAGAAACATGGTTAAAACCATACATCAAAAGCTCACAATTCCTTCCCCTGGCTTTGCTTGCCTGCACAAAGAGACACACCCCCAAAAAAGGTGGAGGGGTAGCTCTGATCTACCCTAACACCTTCAATATTTTCCCTTACAACTCACCCATACCTAACTTCTCTACAGCAGAAATCTTAATAGCCTTCCTAAAAATTAATGAGAATAAATACATCTGTATCATTGCCCTGTACATTCCCCCTGGCAATAATACCCCCATACTAAAATCCTAGCCTGGACCTCCAACAACATAACTACACAAACAATAATTCTGGGTGATGTTAATATTAATTGGTCGAGCTCTTGCAGCAACACTCCCCCACCAGCATTAACCTATATAACTACAGCCATGGAACAATCTTAGATTGGCACATAGTCTCACTTTCTGACCCTAATAAAATCACCACCACAGGAATCCTCCCAAATAGCATCAGTAACCACTTACCTGCATTTATAATTCACAAAACTACAACAGTATTACACAAGCATCTCTACAGAAATACTAGAGACTTATCATATTTTCTCCACACAACCTTTAACAATTCCCTACAAAGCATTAACTGGGGTCCCTTAAAAATACTTCCTCTGGACAATGCAGTAGAATGTTTAAATTCCACATTCCTCAGTATTTTAAATAGCATCTCACCTCCCCGACTAAAATGTGTTAGATCCTTCCATGCCTCTTGATTCTCTAGAACTACCAAACAAAACATGGTGACCAGGGACAAAGCTTGGAAGCTTTGGCAAAAGCACAAAAAACCCTCTGATCTCATAACCTACAGAAACCTTTGCAGCCAAGTAAAACTCCATGTCATTAAGGATAAAAAAGAATACTATCATACTTTACAAAACCAACACAAACATAATCCAAAACACTTCTGGAGCTCAATCAACAGCCTACTCCACCCAGGATCAGAACCTAACCCCTGTCCAGACCCAGAAAAAAAAAACATTGAAATAGCCTCACTTTTCAACATGTACTTTATTGATGTCATAGCTAATCTCACTACCAACTTCCCTCAAAGTCAACCTTACCCACCTGACCCTTCTGCTACTAATACCTCCTTTGCCCACACAAACAACTTCTCTCTAGCACCTATTCCCAAAGCCATAGTAAAGATACTGCTTCTTAAATTAAAGTCTTGCACTAATGCCCCCAATAACCTGCCTCCAGAATTCTTTCAAAAAACAGCACATTCCTTTGCCTACCCTGTCAGCATACTTCTCAATAGGTCCATTCAAGAGTCTTATGTTCCTTCCATTTGGAAAGAAGCATTTATCCTCCCTCTCCACAAAGGTGGAAACAAATTAAATGTCTTCAACTTTTGACCCATTGCCATTCTTTCTCCCATCTCAAAAATCCTTGAAAAATGTATTTACAGCCAACTCCTTAACTATTTACTTGACAATAACGCACTGTCACCAACCCAGCAGGGTTTTAGACCAGGACATAGCACCACTACAGCTCATTATATCCTTCTGTGACTCTGTCACTTGGGCTCATGATAACAGAAAACTAGTCTCCTCCCTATAAAGGTCACCTTTTCATAGCCTTTGATACTATCTCCCACCCTCTTCTTCTTAGAAAACTAGCCAACATAGATATCTCCTCCTCTACCCTACATGTTTTTCCAACTACCTCACAAGCAACAAGCTACAAAGTAGAAAACATCCTTCTCTCCTTTCCTTTTCACCACTACAGGTATTTCCCAATGTTTCATCTTAGGGCCACTACTATTCAGCATTTTCATCAATGACTTCCACTCTAGACTCACTCAAGGGACAGTCATCCAATACGCAGGTGACTCTACTATCACCTGCACTGCCAACTCCCCACACGAACTTCAGAAACTTAGTCAGGCAGCTCCCAGATCCACTGAAATATGGATGGCCAATAGCCATTTAGCATTAAATCCAGCCAAAAACTAAGCTAGTGTTATTCACCCCTAAGAAGTCCATCACCATAAACAAAGACAATTTCTCTATTCTTTCCCAAGACAACACTTCTATTGAGGTTGTCACTCATACTAAATTTCTAGGAGTCACCATAGATGAACACCTAACGTTCAACATGCATATTCACACCAATATTTAAAAAAGCACACCAGAAACTGGGCATGCTATACCACCACAAAACATTCCTCAACTACTCCTCCAAACTAGCCCTTGCCTCCTCCTTCATGCTACCCTCTCTTCTTTATGGTTCTCCTCTCTTCCCCAATATACAGGCCAGTCTTAAATCCAAACTACACTCATGCTGTAACAAAATTGCAAAGTTCATTACCAATGGAAGACACTTATCTCACCACTGTGCCTCTCTTCAGTCACTAAACTGGCTAGAACTTCCTCATCATCTTACATATACACAATTAACTACTGCCCATAAACTAATATTTAACCCATCCAGCTGCCCTTCCCTTTCTAATCTATTTACACTGTATCACCCAAATAGGGCTCTCCGCTCTGAAAATCAAATGCTCCTGCAGGTGGAGAAACCCAGCCTCTCCACTGGACAAATGTTCCACCACTCCTCAACTGCTAAACTATGGAACTCTCTCCCACCCTCATTTAGATTCACTAGCAACACATCTATCTTTAAAAAAGCTTTAAAACAACATCTCTCCTCCCACTGGTAATGCTCATGTGCTAACTTCTCTCAACCCATAACCTGACTTTGTATCTCCCCTCCTTCCAAACCTGGCTTTGCCTCTTTCCTTCTTCTACTCCCACCTTTCCTTTTTCCATCCTTCACCATTACTCTTTGATAGATAATCCACTTTTGTACCCTTGTGTATACGTATTGGCATTTTTTTTATACACAGCTGCATTACCTATTTCTGTATCAATAATTTTTGGTGTATTGTCTGTAGTCAGATTTATTCACGGGTGCACTTCCTTTCTAGCTTTCTTTTTTAAAAACTCTGTACACTGTTTCAATTATTATAATTGCTATTTGAGTTTTTTTATCAAATCGTATGTATTGTATATATCACTGTGGAGCTTTTCTCCCTGGGCCTCCACTAAAAATGGGCACTTTTTAGCCCAGTGGACCGTCCCAGTAAACAAATGTAATAAATAAGTAAATAATATAAACCCCGAACTTAGAGAAATTAAAAATAGTAAATGATCCTTAAAACTCTTCCTTATTGGCTGCCATGCATTCCACCACTGTTTAGTTCATTACTTTCTACTAATACAATAGTGCAGTAAACATAATATCCTTCAACATTCTGGGTCGCTAACCCTGCTCCACATAAGTAGCATCACATATTGCCAAATTTCAAACAAACATATAGTATAGTTCTCTGTAGTATAACTGGAACAAGTTATATTGCTTCAGCCACTTACAGATAGTACTACTAGCATTACTAACCTCCTGAGCATAAATTGTCACAAAGCTCTTAACACAAAGTGCTTCATTCAGGCAACCCCACCCCAATAAACTCCAATACAATATAGAAATAAAACTACAGCAAATATGAAAACTCTTCTCTATTAATCACAGGTAATTTAAGGTCTAGAATGTTGCCCTATGAAAATAGAATAAACAAAAAAAAAAAAAGTAGAAAAAAACTTCTAATTCACTCCTAATCTGTTCAACTAACTCTTTCTCTCTCTCTCTCTCTCTGTTTATACATCCATTTAAATATATGCATCTCCAATGGTGGTGGCTGCTGACTTAATGTAATGTGTGGGACTAACTAGAATGGCATGCAGCTATAACATGGAAGGCCAGTGATTTACGTGTGATTAAACAGCAGCTGTGGTCCTTCATTTTTATCCACATTGTGCTTTGGAACCCACTTGTATTGTGATCAAGTGAAAGCAGGGGTGAGTAAGTTTCAACTACAGACTTCTTCCTTATTCACCAATTACAGAAACCGACACCTCCATTGTTTGAGCATGATTAGATGAATTAATAAAAGTATAAATAACAGCCACAGCAATGTATTTCATATCACTGCTATCAGATGCATACTGTGCAACCAACTATATGCAGCCTTACTCTTACACACACACACACACACACACACACACACACACACACACACATACACACACACACACACACACACACACACACACACACACACACACACACATGCCCAGCAATTGCAGCCACTTCATTGACTGTGTTTACCTCAGTTGTCTGATTATGATAAAAAAAAAGAATACGTTCTTAAATAATAGCCACTGTAATTTCTTCGCTTCACTGCTGTCAGACTTGTACTGTGCAACACACTGCAAAATCCGTGCATGCAAATACACACACACACACGAGCATGCACTCAAAGTTTATCCCAGCAGTTGCTGTAACTTTATTAATTGCAGATACCTTAATTATCTGATTATAATCAAATGAGTGAATAAATACTTAAATAACCACAATAATTTACTTCTATATAACATACTGCAACCCTTTTGTACACAAAAAAATCACACTTGCACACCAATAATAGCCACTTTAAGGACTGTATACACCAGATGTGTGATTGTGATCAAATGAATGGTCACCACAGAAATGTATTTCTGCTGACTGCTGTCTGATGCAGATAATGTAACTCCTTGAATTATCCCACAAACAAAATTATGCCCTGCAGTTACAACCACTTTATTGACTGAATACATCTCCAGTGCCTGACTATAATGGAATGAATGATTAATGGACAATAATGGCCACAGAAGTATAGTTTAGCTCATTTCTGTCAGACACATACAATGCAATCCACTGCAAACCCTCCCACATGCATACACACAGAGAAATGCTCAACTATTACAGACACCTTGACTATACACACCTCAAATGTCTGAATCTGATCAAATGATGAATAAATTCTCAATTAATAGCAACTGCAACCTTTTGCAAACACTCATGCATGCACGTGCACACACATACACATGTTCATGTGCACACACACATCAGTGCCCAGAAAATATAGCTACACTAATTTAATGATTGTGTACAAATTTAGATCCCACACTCAGTAATATAAGTAGAGCTCTAATACATCCAAACATTTTATAAATCCCTTTTCAGTCCACTTCTGCCTTGAAAATCAGTGAACTATTAACACACATAATGAATACTTTATTACAAGACATATTAGATAGACAACATTATCACAGTGTTGCAGTCAGCCAAATGTTTAAATCCTTTTTGTTGGTGTAACACTTTTTTATATTAAGGGCATTGTTGCATCTATTTCTCATGATAATTCAACAGTTCTGTTAAGGGTAATCAAATTGCCATTTAGTATAACAATGATCAGCAGTTTGACATTTTGTCACTGGTCATTTTATTGTATGTGAGGCCAATCCTGTCAGAGCTTAATAGTCTTAACCAGTAAATCAGTCTTATATACCAAAAAAGATTATGTAAATGTATCCTTTCAGATTAATCACTGAAATGATGCATATGAACATACATCATAACAATAGTTGTTAATAGTGTTAATGTCCATCAGTCCCTTAAAGCACCATTTGGACTATTTCTTCCTACTTCATACCCACTGAGGAACAGGCATTCACCACATCATCTTCTTGTTCAGATTCAGTGTCACAGTTCTACAGTTTCACGTCCATCAATACCTTTCCCAGTATCTCAAGGCACAGATTATCTGGTCTCATATTACAGATTAGATGGAACCTCTTCCAAATTAAACACCATCGAATGGGCTGAGGTAAACAACTGCATTCCTAGTGGAGAAATACTTTTACCACTGACGGAAATAACAATTTGTAACTTAATTTATATGATCTGCACTTCTAATATCTAAAAATAGAGTCCTTGCTGAATAGCATTTTCCAAAGAATTGTGATCCACAGTGTTTCTATTGTTTTTCATTTTTTCCAGGCTGTCACAATTGTGCCAGAACTTGTCCTTTTCATTTCAGGTAATGAACTGAACAGAATCATTCTTGGCTAACCATATAATGTGTCTGCTACAAACAACAGCAATGTATAGTCCTTCTTAGTACCCAATGTCCTACTCAAAAACAATTTAATTACATAATCTTTATTTTAAATAATTCCAAATGGTCAAATCCTTCTTCATCTTCCAATTATTCTGTCTCCTTGTCTTATCTTCCAAGCCAACTGCTTCTGTTCAATTTACACAGTTTGTCTGCTGAAGTGATTTATTCACATCTGTCACTTCTTCTTCCAGTAGTAACATCAAATCATACTATTTCTTCAGAAACCTGCTGGAGTCAGCAGACATTCTCAAGCTGCAACATATACCGCTACAACAACCCTGAGACCATTTTTGTATGTTGTATAATACACCAGTCTTCTTTCAGCTTTTCCCAGTTAGGGGTCGCCACAGCGGAACTCCGGTCCGCTAATGATTGGCAGTTGATTTTTACATGCCGAGTTGCCAGCCCTGACGCACAACCTTCAACGAAGGTACGCCCATTCACGCATGTCTCCACGCAGAAGACGCTCTAGCTGAGAATCAAACCGGACAGCGTCTTACTGTGAGGCGACAACGCTACCGCAGTACCACAGTGATTGACTTATTTACTCCATGGCAACTCTACATTTACAAGGTGTTCTTCCTTTTCTTGTAACTATTGTTAAGCATCTCGTCTTCACTCTTTCAAAATTCCAGTAATGAGTAAGCCTACCACTTTTTCACATTGATACTGTTCATTTAGCTTCTATTTATTCCTTTATCCCTAATGTCATGCTTAAGATACATAAATATATTAATTAATTACATAAAAACTAAAACAAATCGACAATTAAATAAATAACTCCACTCATTTCAGTTCATTTCAGGATTTTGGACCTTAACATCCCTACCATCTCACTAATACTCTGTTAGTAAATTGCTCTTGAATTAGTACCCCATACCACCCCACAATGTGAGAAGGAAAAGGTAGTAAGATAATATGTGAAAAATGTAGTTGCTGAAACACTTAAGGAAATAAAACCTTTAAAAGAAAGGAAAATAATAGCATCAGATTAGATTATTCTGTTGTTGGTAGTATAAAAATGAGGATAAGCAAATATGTGTTTTAAGCTAGATGTGGATGTCTTCGTTTTATTGGACACATGGTCCTTAAAAGGGAATGCTAAATATAAAACAAAACCACTGTGGGGAAATAGGATATTGTAGACTTTGAGGACTGATGCATGTTCAGGCACTGTTCATAGGTTCATAGGTTGGTACTAGGCTATCAGCCCTAGGGCCTATACAAGCCTAGCCATAACAATTCCCTGGCTATTTCTTCCCATTCTATTTACTTCCCTGGACCCCTGACTAGCAGGTGATTGACATGATCCCCGGGGTGAATTTCCTTTCTCCCATCCAATCGTCAAGGTTCCTTTTGAAGAGGGCCAAAGAGACACTCTGCTTGACATGTATGGGCAAACTGTTCCAGAGTCTGGGGAGTCTCTGGGTCAGGAACCTATCCCTCCAGCATGTTTTGTTTATTGTGATGACAAGGTTTAGATCCCTGGAGCGTGTGGCTCTGAGGGATTGGGATTTCTTTAAGTGTAGCATGTCCAACAGCTCTGGGTTTGACATGGCCTTGTATGTTAAGCAGAGATCACCTCTGAGTAGACAATATGCAACAGAGTATAGCTGGAGTTTTTTAAGGCGGTCAGCATAGGGCATCTGCTTTAGGCCTGTGATTCTTTTAGTGAGGTATTTCTGCGGCTTTTCCAGTTGTTGCAGATGTCTTGAGAGGTACATACCAAACGGGGCGTTGTATACTATAATGGGTCTAATGAGGGATGAGTACAGTGGGACAATGACCTCCTTTTTTCTGGATGAAAAGCCCTTAGTGATGAGGTGTGCCACATAGAAGGATTTCCTGACTGTTGTGGCAATGTGGTTATCGAAGGTGAGACGACTGTCCACCTGTGTCCCTAAGTCTCTAATCACACTTTCGGTGTTTAGTGGGGTTTTTTTGTTTGTTTTTTTTTTGTTGTTTTGTTTTTTTTTTTTTGTGGAAAAACTGAAAATACAAAAGTATTAGTTTTTGTTGTAGTGAAAACTGGAAAGGCATCCATATTGGATACTGGAATTGGTTTTAGGCTAGTAAGGACAGAGAATGCAAATGCATGTACTATAGCAAAAGATAGAGAGCTGTCATTTGACAAGATGAAACCTTGTGTGTCAATAAATGCAGCAATTGTAGTTCTACACCACTTTAATTCTGTCATTAGAAAGAGGAAAAAAGAAAATATCAACTATATATTTCATAGGTTCATAGGTAGGTAAAAGGCTATTGGCCCTAGGGCCTGTATAAGCCTAGCCAAAAAGGTACCCTGGCTTTCACCACCCAAGAAAATTGTTTTCCTGTGCCCCTGTTGAGCAGAGCCACAGAGGTGATCCCCGGGGTGAATTTCCTATTTCCCATCCAATCAAGATTTTTCTTGAAGAATGCTAATGAGGATCTTTGCTTGATATAGATAGGTAGTTTGTTCCAGAGTATGGGAAGTCTGTGGGACAAGAATCTATCCCTCCATGTTCTGTTTATTGTGGTGACAAGGTTTAGGTCCCTAGAGCGTGTAGCTCGGAGGGATTGGGATTTCTTTAAATGGAGCATGTCCAACAGCTCTGGGTTTGGCATAGCTTTGTATGTTAGGCAGAGATCACCTCTGAGTAGGCACTATGCGACGGAGTAAAGCTGGAGTTTTTTGAGACAGTCTGCATAGGGCATCTGTTTGAGGCAAGTAATCCTCTTTGTGAGGTATTTCTGTGGCTTTCCAGTTGTTGTAGATGTCTTGTGAGGTACATACCAAAAGGGGCGTTGTATTTTATAATGGGTCTAATGAACAATTACCTCTTTTTTTCCTGGATGAGAAACCTTTTGCGATGAGGTGTGCCACATAGAAGGATTTCCTGACTACTGTGGTGATGTGATTATAAAAGGAGAAACTACTGTCCACCTGTGTCCCAAGGTCTCTTATCACTCTTTCGGTGTTAAGTAGACTACCACCTATGTGGTAGCTCATAGGTACAGAGTTTTTACCAAAGGGGATTACAGTGCACTTTTTGGCATTGAGCTTGAGGCCATGGCTTTGACACCAGGCATTTGTCTCAGTGAGGCCCTTTTGTATGATGTCCACATCGTTAGGAGTTTCGATTATGGCTCCTAGTTTGCAGTCATCTGTGAACTTCGTTAGCCAAAGACCATTCACATATAATATGGCATCATTAAAAACAGAAATGGATTATATCTTATCATCAAACGATATTCTAGAATATGATGCTGAACTACTGTGAATGTTTTTTTACACAATTGGAAGGTATGACTGAATATATATGAGAATGGTGAAGTGATCCATCCATCCATTTTCACCCCCTTTTTCCCATTTTGCACATGGGGTCGGGATGTTACTTCAGCAGTGACAATCATCTAGAGCCAAGGCTTACACAACTGGGTGGGTAGCCCTGCTGTGGTAGTTCATCTGGACCACTCAGTTTCACATACACTCGCACGTATGGCCAATTTAAAGTGTCCAATCCACCTTTTGCATGTCTTTGGAATGTGGGAGGAAACCCACGTGACCACAGTGAGGACATGCAGACTCTACAGAGAAGCCACCTCAGCCAAAAATCAAACCAGAGAGCCTCTTGCTGTGTGGTTGACAACACTAACCACTGCACAACCATGGCCAGAATGGTGAAGTGATAACAGAGGCAAATGTATCAAGAAATTTTAGTTAATATTAATATTTAAATAAGAAAAGAATAAAAAAATTATTAAATGATTTTGTTATATTGAGCGATTTTTATCTTCATGTGCTGATGGACAAATTTTAACAAGTATAATATAGTGCATCTTAAAGTAGAATGGGACTGTAAGAAAAAATGCGTATATATTTATTTGGTAACATATTTTAAAAGACAGAAGAGGAAAATGAATGCCAACAAATAATTGAAGAAAAAGAAATGAACATGAAGAATAAAACTAAAGTGAAAACAATGCTTAACCAGCAACATTATTAATTAAGGAGAAGTAAAGAGCACCGTCACCATATTTTGCTTAGTTGGTAAGAAATAGAAAAGGTTTGATAGACAAAATAAAACACAACGCTGGATAAGACAAATGTAGAGAAAATGAAAAAAAATTAGAAATTGGAGACCAGTTAGATTAAATATTAAGGTCTATATGCTGTTGATGAAAATAATTCTAAAAAGTTTGAAAAACATTAGAATGCATTAATAGATGTTTTGCTTGGACTTAAGTAGGCAGAGTCAGAACAAATTAAGAAAGCAGTAATTCCCAACAGGATGTGTGTGTTATTGTGGAAATAATGCATGTCAAGGGGTATTTCCACAAAAGCACACACCCTGGAGATCAATATTTTGCTTGGAGAATGGGATATCTTTTATTTTGTTCTCTCTCTCTCTCTCTCTCTATATATATATATATATATATATATATATATATATATATATATATATATATATGTATGTATATGTATATATATATATATATATATATATATATATATGGTTTCACTTCATAATACTGAAACTCTGAAAACACTGAAACCACAATCCTGAAAACTCAAAATACTGAAAACACACAGCATACAGATACTGAGTTTAAACAAGATAAATCATATTACTTTTCACCAAGCATAACCAGGGGGGCAAGCCCCCCTGCACCCCCTCACTACACGAAGTGCAATCCTGGAGTTGATATATTTAAGTAGCAGGGGGTGTGGGAGGCACAGCCCCCCACATGAGGGTGCAGGGGGGCTTGCCACCCAGCTTATATTTGAAGGAATGTAATTAGGTTTTTGTTGTTTAGTCAGTATATGTATTTTATCTGTTTTCAATATTTTGACATTCAGGATTTTGAGTTTTCAGGATTTTGATTTTTAGTATTTTGAGCTTCCATATTATGAAGTTTTCTCATTTTCATTGTTTTGATATTTCAGTGTTATGAAGTGAAACCACACACACACATATATATATTTGAAATAATTCCTCCCTTTAAGATTTCAGACTTACTTTAGTATATGTAATTGTTGTTGGGCAAAATATTTTGCATTCAAAATATAAGTTATGTAAGTGTTTAATGTCCACATACACACACACACACACACACACACACACACACACACACACACACACACACACACACACACACACACACATCGAAAAGGACAAACATACAGATACACACGTATGCATAGAAAACCACGCACACACACATTTAGAAACACAGATTCACACACACATATGCATAAATGAAAATACACATGCCATTTAACATCCAGTTTGTAGTGAAACACATCCTCAAATGTCTTCTTTAAAATGCAGGCCGTTGCACACACACAAACACATACAGTCCGTAATTTTGCAGCTTCATGCTGACCATTCAGCTTTGGTTTAAATCACTGAGGACTAAAGTAATTTAATAATGACAGACATTCAAAGTTTGATAAGTTTTAAAATCAGCACTGATGACCTGCTTCTTACAGTCAGTGCAGTTTCCTCTGTATGTCTAAATTTCAGTCACTATCACTTACACTGTCAAGCACACACAAATGTATACACAAACATACATGCACACAGACAAGCGCACTCTTTTCTTTATTTTATTTAGTTTATTTTACACTTATACAGCTAAGTACTGTTTAAGCATAAAACTGGCAGCAGTTTGTATTTTAATTCTCTGAGCATCAGTCATCAGTTAAATAGGCTGCAATGAAGTGGAAAAACTTGTTTTTCAGTGGACATTATGGTACATTAACACTGTGATGGAGAACATTCATTCTCCAGTGTTGTAGATGGTGATAGAAATGATATGATAATGTAGAACAACTGCAGCTATGGAAAATTACAGAGAAATATGGAGTGCAAGATAAATTTCTAAACTTGTTGCAGATAGCATGTAACAGGATTGTGCACAGTTTTGAGAAATGAATTGCAGGGTAAAAAGAGTTTTGTGCATTAGTAATGAACGCAATTATCATTAAAAATAAAAAGGAATTTGAAAAGACACAGTACTGGATTGAAAACAAGATAACCATGCTGGTGGTTCTGTCACATGAAGATAATATAATTTTAATAGCACAAATTAATATGATGGTAGAAGTAATTAAAAAGTAAAATGTTATTAAAAATTACTGATTTGTATTAAAATGAATAAAAAGCTAAAGGTTTGGGGGGTGTGGTTAAATTAGAGAGAATTTATTTTTCCATGAATGAGATTTCATCATTAGTTATAAGATTTTGGAAAAAAGAGCATGGTGGAAGAACAGTAGGAAAGATTAAGGAGGAAATTAAGGATGTTAATGTTTTACAGAAGATATTTATACTTTCTTATAAAAATTAAGTGTGTCTAATAAATGTTATCTTGAGGAAATTTGATTATTGAGGAAGTGTAAACCTGTTACCAAATTAAAAAGGGAATTTTTACAAATAATTTAGGTTAAATCTGATAGAGAGTGGTATACTTTATGTTCACAAAGAAAAGGTTAGGTTTAGTTAATCTGACTGTTCAATTAATATCCCTTAATTTGTTTTAGATTATAAAGAAAATGAAATATTATAAAGAAGAAATTTTAGTGAATGTTATGAAAGTAAAGTATGAAGATTACTGGAAAAAAAAGACAGTGGTGTAGAAAGTTTAAAGTATTGATAATAAAGAAATTCAAAACCATCAAAATAAAATTATGTTATCGAGAGTAAATACAGAGAAAGTAAGAAAAGTTTAATTTTAAAAGTGATGATCATGCCTTGTTATTATGTATCAGAATGTCAATATGAAGAGGTCAATAAGGAAAGGAAAATGATTTAAGAATTTAATAATGTATCAATATTTTTTTTGTGATGACTGCTTTTAGGCTTCCTGTTAAGGGAAATATGATGCATAAAGTTATGTCAGAACAAGAAACAGTTTAATCACTTCCAAACAGTAAAGTGCTTTCGTCTTATTTCAATGAGTAAAACTTCATCAGACAAAATAACACAATAATCCCTTGACTTATATACATAATCAAACTTAGTCACATGGTTAAATCAATTAAAAATTAAAAGGCAAACACCAAATAAGGTCATGAATAACGCATAAAATTACGAAATATTAAAATTAGAAATTTCCATTAGGAAATATCGTTCATTAAGAAAACATTAAGAAAAAATTTTAGGATAATTAGAAAAACAGGAAAACATTTAAGAAAACCTTAGAGCAACCAGAAACAAGTTTAAAATAAATGCAGAAACGTATGTAATCTTTCATAAAAAATAATTCTAACTTGACTTTAATGTATATTATATATCCACATTATTAACATATGTTATTTACAATTATTTACACATAATTACAAGAAGTAAGTCTAATTATGTCTGAAGGCTCCTGAACTTTAGTACACAGGCTAATGAACTCATATCATTCAAGCCTGGTGGACTGTAAGCATTCAATTTTATTTGCCACAAAAGTTCACGGATTTCTAACATTAAACTAAAAGGTCCTCCTCTAAGGTTAAGCTCTATCTGGTCTATAATCCGGAAGCAGAAGCTATGCTGAGGGTGTTCCTGTACATGTTTGGCCAGAGCATTCTCCACCTTAAATTTCTTAATGCTGTATAAATGTTCACAAACCCTGTCCTTGAACCTGCAATCCGTCTTACCGACGTAGAAACAAGGACAGAGTTTACAAGTTGCCAAATAGACCACGCTGCTAGATAGACAATTGAACCTTTTGTTAATAGAATACTTTCTACCTCTAACAGTAAACATTTTGCCAACTTCCATATATCTGCAATATGAGCAACTCTCACATTTATACATGCCAGTGGCTCTCGACAAAGGGGTCTTAACTCTCTCCAACACATTTTTAAGTTTGGGTCTTCTTCTATAAGTGATCCTAGGGGATGGTTCAACAATAGGGGCCAGGTCCGCATCTGACACTAGTAGATTCCAGTTTTTAAGACTAATCTGTCTTATAACAGGGCATCAAGGCTGAAAAGGCAAAAAAAAAGAGCTTTTAAAAGTTGTTAGACACTTTGTTCTACTACCCTTTCTGTTTATAAGTGTGACAGAGAGATGTTGGACAATTTTTTAAACCTGTCTTAGCTTTTGCTGCTGTTTCTGCTGGCCAACAGCATCAACTATTAGCCCATAGCTTGAGACTTAATCTTAACAGTGTTTCTGTGTCCTTAACAAGATTTTGTTTAGACCCCCCCCCCCCGAGCACTGTTAAGATTTGGTCTCATGCTAGGGGACTGTTTAAAAAGTTTATCTTTTTTTCTGATTACACTCCATGCACTACATAACATTATTAGTTTCAACAAAACACTGCCTACATGAGCAAATAATTGCAATTAAAAATTATAAAAAGACCAAAAAGCTACAACAATCATAGACCAAATTTTTTATCAAAAGGTTCAGAGAAAAAGGGAATCTAATAAGAAAGATCTTTGGTATGAGTCATGTGCTTTTGTGTTAGCAGATTTTAAGACTGATTTATTGCGGTTTGGGTAGCCTTGAAATGTTACTATTGAAATAACAAGTGTTAATTGTATAAGATTACCGTAGTGATTCAATGTATTCCTATTATTGTATAATAGTATGTGATGTTAAATGTCTTCCTTTCTGTGTATATATTGTAAATATGTTAAATTAATAAAATGTTTTTTTGAAAAAAAATATTTTAAAACAGAGTTGTATGGTCTTCCACTTTGTGAGGTGTAGAATTCCATAGAAAAGGTAGACAAGCACCCTTTGAATTTTCCAGCTTTTTACCAAGGCCATTAAATTAATAATGAGACAGTTGCTGACTTCACAGGTCTGCGAGGACAGAGACTTTTTTCATCCTTATGTGTAGCAAGCTAAGTTTACTATGTAAAAAGAAAATGTATATTTTCGTTTTAATTTTATTTAGACCAAAAAAACAAAGGGGAGAGTTCCTTATTTTCAGGTATCAAATATGTATCTTTCTGGCTGTGTATAGAGTCTAGCTGAAGATTATATTTGTAGAAGAGGGCATTTATTTCTGGATGAAGAACAATGGAATCAAATAAAGTTAGACAGACTTTAACTGCAATCGCAGAATACAAGGGGTAATTAAAGAAGTAGTAACAAAACTAGAAACCTCAAAAGACACAGAGGTTACCAGAAAGAGGAAGGGAAACAGGAAAATTTATGAATGAAGGAAGAAGCAAATTGTATAGAGGCATTTGATATTCCTGTGGAGATTATCAAAATAGTGGAATTGGTGGCACAATTTAGGAAGCTCAATGTTAGCTTATTTTTGAGAATTATCAACTAGTTCTGGGGGATATTATGATAGGCTAGGATATTAAGAAACATGTTGCTAAAACTTGACTTTGAAAGTTACAACTTCAAAAGATAACATCAAATATACATATATATATATATATATATGTATATATATATATATATATATATATATATATATATATATATATATATATATATAGTAATACATGTGCAAAAGCAACATTTAAAGCAGGAAAATTACATCACCAGGAAAACATCAGTTTGGGACAAGAATGTGATATAAAAGAACTTGAGCAAGGAGTGTATAAATATTTGGGAATTGATGAAGGATCAACAATAAAACACAAACAAATGCAAATAAAACTTAGTAAGCTATATTTCCGAAGACTTAAATTAATCCTGAAAACAGCACTGACATCTTGGAATAAAATCCAGGCTATAAACCAATTTTCTCTCCCTGTCTTAACTTACAGTTTTGGAGTGATTGACTGGCCCCTAAATGTGTTGAATAGATTAGATAGGAAAACGAGAAGGATGCTTCATGTTCACCATATGATTTATGAAAATCAGTGCATACCAAGATTATATATTCCCCATTCTGAAGGAGGGATGGGCCTCCTTAAAACTGATTATATGTATAGATCTGCAATCGTGGAATGCCACACATATCTGCTGACCTCTCAAGACCCAAACGTAGTGAAAGTTTTGAAACGTGGAGAATAAATCTAAGATAACTTCTCTACTTAATCTAGCAGAAGCATATCGGCATCAAGCAGGAATGGAAATCAAACCAGGAGTAGATAAAAATCAGGCAGCAATTGAATGTGCCAAAAAACAAAACAAAGACTTTAAGGTGATAGATCAAATGAGAAGGCAAGAAATGTGGAAAATGCATAAATATAGTTGCGAGTATCGAAAACTTCTGGAAGAACCTCATGTTGATCAGGAATTAATGCAGAAATGGTTAAGGAGAGGTGAATTGAAACTGAGACATGAAAGGTTAAATATTGGTGGCCCAAGATAGTGTTCTGTGTATATGCTGATTTACAAAGTCCATTGAACATGTGGGAAAAACAGACAAATGTAGGTTTTGTAAAACCAAATTGGAAACAGTTGCACATTTCCTTGCTGGTTGTGATATACTAATGGCAGAAGAACTGTATACTGAAAGGCATAATAATGTGACAAGACTATTACACTGGGGATTGTGCAAACATTAGGGTACTGAAGTGGCTGAAAAACACTGGAAACATGAGCCCCAAAGCATCATAGAAAATGAAGTCTACATCACATGGGATCATCCATTACCAACAGTTCAAAAGATAGGTGCTAGAAAACTAGATATAGTAGTCCAGGAAAAAAAGGCAAAAGTAGCATTGATCATTGAAATTGCTACACCCACTGATTACAGTGCCCTGTGTACAGAGAGACACAAAATCATAAAATATCAGGATTTGCGGGCAGAAATGAGAGCAATGTGGAAGAAAGATACCCAGACAGTTACAACAGTAGTAGGAACAACAGGTCTTATAAAGTCTACAATCATATTTAGATATGCTGCCAATACATGTAACTCCATATGAATTGCAGGAGGAGTCATTACTGGGCACATTGAGGGTGCTGTGAAGAGCACTACTGGCTGACATCAAAGAGTGAAACAATATTAATTTCATGAACTTTAATCATACTTTGACTTAGGAATGGGGTCCATTCCCGTCATGGTATTAGAAACCCAAAAGACTTGGAGAAATTAATAAAACAAGGAGAAGTGCTCAAATTTTATGGCTGGGAAATTAGAAGGATAGTAAATTAAGTAGCATATTTAGTACCCAGGAGAGAGGAATCAATGAGAAATAAAAATGTGTCAACAGTTGAAAAACTTGTTTTCCCTGTTTAATATGCCAGTCTTGATCAAAGAAACCTCAGTCATGCCACAACTGGAGTATATTTTATGAACGTGTAATAGAGAAGTATGTTTTTTTCCCAGATCTCAAAGGCTCTTTATAATATCAGAGGAAGATAATACAAGTTACTTTTTTTTCTCATTGCCACAATATTATAATATCAACATTACATAGTTAAAATGTTGTTCTTCTTTCGGCTTTTCCCGGTTAGGGGTCACCACAGCAGAACTCCAGTCTGCTAATGATTGTCAGTAGATTTTTACGGTGCCAATGTGCCAGCTCAATGCCCAACCTTCAGCGAAGGCACACCCATTCTACGCATGTCTTTCAAACACCACTCAACCGTGGGGAGGACATGCAGACTCCACACAGAAGGCGCTCCAGCCGAGAATCAAACGGGAGAACCTCTTGCTGTGAGGCAACAGTGCTACCGCTGCACCACCGCAGCTATATTACATAGTTTAAATGCTAAAGGTAAATATCAGGGAAGGGACATTTGACATCAAATGTGAGATGAACAGTGGTGTAAAGCTATGTTTTCCACTGTCCTTAAGTTACATAGGCAAACATTTAGAGTATTGGAAGATATAAGTCTCAATATCCCAAAGATAGGTAAAAAGTCATGACACAACCAAAAGGTCTACAGATGAGATGAGAATCTACTTGATGCAGAGACCTCTGCCAAATATATATATATATATATATATATATATATATATATATTTTTTTTTTTTAAGAACTTGTGTTTTGGCTATGCAGATAATGCTCTCATGTAAATACACTTGTAAAATTTTTCACAGGTATATGCAATGACAAATAACTGTTTCTGATTTGTTAATACCCACTTTAGGCATCTGTCATAGCTGTAGAGCAATATACTAGTGGTTGACCACCTTGCAGAAGAATAGCTCCAAGCTCAGTCTGACTAGCATCAACTTGCAAGACCAAAGGCTATCTTGCACTATAGTTTTTCAGTGATAGCCTATGTTGCTAGTGTCTTTAAATTTTCAAAGTTGAAGTCAAATTCATGTTGCCAACACCATTCAAGCTCCTTTTCCAAGAGCTTTCATAACAGCATGAACTGAGACAGATATGAATTTCTGCAAATATTAAACCATACCTAAAAACCTCTCAAGTGCTGATTTATCCTCTGGCTTTTCCATCTTCCCACAGATTGATTGAATTATGTCTTACTCCTCTTTGGTCAATACACTTGTGTATTTATTAGACTGAACCCAGCATGACACTTCTTGGGGTTCAGTTTTGACCTTCTAATGTATCTACCCATTCGACAATTTGTCCATACTATGGTCATGCTCAACCATTGTCTGTTCCAAGATCAGTATGTCATCATTGATGTAAACTCTCTCTCCAGCTCTTCCAGTATTTATTCCACTGCCCTCTGAAATACTTTTGGTGCTGATGAGATACCTGAGTAGCATGTTGAAACTTCACAGTATGAAATTTCCTCAAGCTTAATTTTCAGAATGCCAGAATTTGCACCTACATTTGATCAATATATAGCATTGGCATCATTGTATTGGTTTCTTCTAAGGTCCTTAGACGATGATGTTCTTTTTGATAGCTTTATTCAAAATATGTTCCCAAATATTTATACATTCTTTCCTGATCAAGTTCCTTTATATCACATTTCTGTCCCAGAATGATATTTTCTTGGTGTTGCAACTTTCCTGCTTTAAATTTTGCCTTTGCACATTTGTCAAGACTATATGACTTTATTATATCATCTAAGATAGTTTAACCACTTGCAATTTTGCTTTCAACTCCACATCTATTGAACTATGCAGTTTTACGTCATCCACAAAAAGAAGACAAGTGCTTATACTTGCATGTTTTCTGAGAGGTAAATTTTAGCCAAGACCTAATCTGTTGATTAGACACCTTAAATGGGTTAAGAGCAAGACAATACAGCAGTAGTGACAAGGAATCACCCTGGAATATACCCCTTTGAATTTGAATCTTGGGATGATAATTTGCCCTTTGTCATGACTTAATTGCAAAGTGGTTTGCTACTGTTTTATGGTCACTGTAATGTAATCAGTGAAGGGAATATCTTGTACATCTGTAAACACTCCTTTATCCATGAATGTAAGGTACTGTCAAATGCTTTTTTTAATCTATCCATGCCATACTTGGATTCTTCCCCTTTATACAATTCTCCATTATCATTTCATTTAGCAATAAACAATCCTTTGTTCCATATGACTTTCTTTTGTTACCCTTTTATTCTATTGCCATGATTGAGTTGTCTTAAAATGACTATAAACTCTGTCAGCATCAGTTTCAGTATGTAGTTTGTACATTGTCAGAAGGCAATTTATTGATCTATAGTTTTTTTAGGATGGCTTTTAGGTTCACTCTTAAGGAAGAGTATCATTGTTTCAGTTGTTAACAAGGTTTGTGTCTGTTCAGAATGCACATATAAGTAGTTCTTAATCAAGGATAAATCTCTGTGTACAGATGTTAATACTTTCAGCCAGAAGTTAGGTACTGCATCTGATCCAGTTAGAAACATTATTTATTTATTTTTGTTTCAATTTCCCTGACCATTACTTGATCTCATTTCATATCCTGTACATTTGAACTTCTTACTGTTTTTTTATATTTATTCAATCAGCATCTTTGCTATATTCCACAGGGTCTGCATAAATATGTCTCCAAAATATGTCTATTTCTTCTTCTGTTTTGTGTTATTACTTTCACTTTGTTTCCCAGTTCTCTATAAAAGTTTTTTGAATAATCAATTAATTGCTTATTTTGTACTTTTCCTTTATGTTTATCTGTATATCTTCTAAGTTTTTTCTGGCTATGCTGATATCTTTAGTTTATTATTTGCATTAGTGCATGATATATCATGGTTTGTTCTGATACTGCATGTAGCTTTTATCATTTCTATCTTTCTAAGTACTTTTGTTGATTGGTTCACTCTTCTATACTCTTCTAACAATGACATGTTTTGCCATAATTGATTTATAGTTTTCTCTATTTTCAATACTTCCATGATGGCATTTTATTTCTTTCCTTCCTGTTATTTGTGTGGTAAGAATTTATCTGTTATTAATTTAGTGGCACAATAATATATCCTATTTACTGCTATTATATCACATGAATATCTGTTAATAGTCTTGATTAGTGTAGTCACCTGTTTTATTAGGCTTCTAACATTTTGGTTCTTATTTACTTTCTGTAATCTATTTCTTTTCATCGATCTTATGTCTATCTATCTCTATTGAATCAAGCAGCTCTTCCCTTAGAACATTTTCTTCTAAACTGGGGGCATATTCTTTGCTCTCTGTTTCCTGTGGACATTCTAAGTTCCAGACCATGACCATCTTCCTGTGACACATTTTCTTCAGCTTCATCCTGCATCATCCATTGCCCTTTCATAATGGAACTCACTGGCCTATCACTCCACAACATTGACAATGTCAGATTTGCCACTGTTTCCTGCTCCTTCCCTTGCTGTGCAACTCCAGCTGAACTTTGTACTGGTTTCCTACTGAAGGCTTCAGAGCATCTTCATGTGGCAAGTGGTCATATGTTTCCCATTCTAAAGGTTTCTCCCTAATTTGGGGACTCATTATTCCATCATGCTGTAACATTACCTGAATTGGATTTTCTACACTAAATCATTCACTTCACAGGTAATCCATAACTTCAGTTGCTTTTTTTTAACTTCTTCATTACTAATCCTCTTTTCTACTTTCCCCCTTTGTTTTTTTTATTTTTGTTTTGTGAAATTCCCCATACCAGGATGTCTTTTCCTGTATTTCTTTTCAAATATCCTTGGTATTGCTTTTTTGTACTGATTAATTTTGCTTTCTCCTTTGCATAAATATTGCACTACATTAAATCTTTTTTTCTTTCCCATGTCCAGATTTCTTCCTCAGATCATAGGATCATATGAGGTTACTAGGCTAATGACCCTAGGGCCCTTACAAGCCTTGCCAGATAGAACCCCTGTTCCCAAGAATATCAAGGTATTAAGCATAACTAAGTCAACAACTACTACCCTGTCCAAGAAGGATACAGGTGAAACTTCCAGGGTGAATTTGCAATTTTCCATCCAATCATTCAAATAGGGTCAGTGAGGGGCTCTGTTTCACCTGAACTGGACGTTTGTTCCAGAGGAGGGTAATTTCTGTGAGACATATCTGTCTCTCCAGCAAGTCTTGTTGATGTCACATACTAGGTTGAGTTCCCTAGAGTGAGTGCATCTTATACTATTTGATTTATGAATGTGCAGTATTTCCATTAGAGCAGGATCTGAGATTGTTTTATATGCAAGTTAAAAATTGCCTCTGAGTAGTCTCTAAGACACAAAGTTATAGAGACAGTGATTTCAGTCTGTCAATATATGACACATGCTGAAGACCCTGGATTTTCTTTGTAAGAAACCTTTGAGGTCTTTGCAGTTGCTGCAGGTGCCTGGAAAGATACATACCAAAGGCAGCATTGTACTCTAGTATTGACCTGATGAGTGAGGAGTACAGTGGTTTGTAACCTCTTTTGTTCTGGATGCACTGCTCTTACTTATGAGGTGGGCAACACAAAAAGCCTTTCTTACCACTGTGGACATGTGGTGGTCAAAGGAAAGGTTGCAGTCAACCTGTGCACCCAAATCTCTCTCCACTGATTGCATTCTTAGGGTGTTGTTATTAATGTGGTAATCTACAGGGATGTCGTCCTTGCTGAAGGGGATGATGATGCATTTATTTTGCATTGAGTTCTAGCTCATGACTCTGGCACCAGTCGTTTGTGTAAGCCCCTCTTGTAAGATGTTGACATTGTTTGGGTACTCAGTGACTGCACCCAGTTTGCAATCATCAGCAAACGTTTTTAGCCATAGGCCTTTTGTTTTAGTTGTACATCAGAGATGTAGATTCCAAAAAATAGGGGCCACAGCACTGATCCCTATGAACACCACTGGTTATGGGTCTGTTTGTGGAGGTAGAGTCACCTATTTTGACTGTGTACATTCTATTAGTGAGCAAGTTTTCAACCCACCTGACAAGATACAGGTTGATCTCCAGCTGGATGAGTTTATCAATGATGCCTGAGTGGGGAATATTGTGAATGGCCCTGGCCAGGTCCAGGTAGGCTGTATACATGAATTTGCCTTCATCCAGGGCTTTGGTGACTGTCTCAAAGAAGTCCACAAAACCAAACTGGGATGGGTCAAGCATTTGGAAGTCTCCTATATGTTTGTTGATACTGGCCATGAATATTCTTTCCACAGCCTTTCAGATTAGACTGGTCAAGCTTATGGGCCTGTAGTTTCCAGGGTCAGTGGATGTGCCTCCTTTATGTATTGGGATGACAGCTGCTGTTTTCTATTCAGCAGGTGCAAAACCAGTGTTTAGACTGTGGTTAAAAACAGTACCCAACTGTGCAGCTATTTCCTGTTTTAATCCATTTAGCACACAGTCTGGGATATTATCAGGTCCCATACAGGCTGTGTTTTGGCTTTGGAGAGACTGTTTACAACCTGCTCTTTAAAGATACTGGGTGGAAGGCAGGTGTTAGGGATGCTTTGGGGGATATGTGGTAGGGACAGGGTAAAAGTTTTCACTGAATCTGTCAGCTGGCAGGTTGGCTAGTTCCGCAGGTTCAGTATATGTGCTGCCATTAACAATCAGTTCTGTGCAGATGTGGTTTTTCGTTTAAGGTTCCTGACATAGCTAAAGAAGTCCTTATGGTTATCCTTAGTGAAGGAGGCTAGTTTGGATTCATAGTTAGCTTTAGAATGCCTAACGAGGTGTCTTATTTACTTGTTTAAGCTGAGGAGGGAATGCTTCCAATTCAGAGACTGTTCCTTCCTGCACTTGGACAGCAATTTCTTTCTCTTATTGTATAACCTGTTAATGGCGGATGTCCACCAGGCAGGCTTGAGGATCTTGTTTTGATCCTATCAGGCATGGCTGAGTCAATACATTTGTATAGATGCTTATACAAGACAGTGGTGTAAATACCAGTATAGGTGTCCATGCCATTAGTGAGGGCAGTGGCTATGAAGCTATTAATGCTGTCACGTTGGCATTGGAGAAGTTTTTAGTCTAGTTGCTACTAATGGGGGGTCAGATGTTATTGTTACTTCTAATGAGATTGATTTATGATCAGACCTCACTGCAGAGGGCTGCATACATGGGGTGTTAGTGACCACCAAATCCAGAATCTTTGGGCCCCTTGTGGAGGTGTCAACCTCATGGTCCAGGGCATTGGAGTTGATGGTCCAGAACTTGGACTGAAGCTCCAAAGGCGGTGATGTTTCCATATTCATAAAGGATGCACATACCTCCAGACTGGTAGCCCAAGATAACATATCAGAGATACTTCAGGTGCAGCGAGCATTGGGTAAGACAGCGATTCAAGTCGTAGCCTTCTCTAGGTCCCCAACCATGTCCCAAGACTCACACTCCACGTTCCTATGTACCCTGGAGAATATTAGGGCCTAACCTAACACTCTCATACTGGGCAACTTCAACTACCCCTCCATTAACTGGGAAAACTACTCATGTACCAATACACTTGCCCAACGATTCCTGGAATTCATTAATTCCAATGCCCTGGACCAGCTTGTTCTTACCCCCCTAGAGGTAGCAACATCCTTGACCTGGTCATTACTAACATGGGCGACCATTGCTCTACACCAATAGTCAACTCCTCCCTGGTTAGATCCAACCACAAACTAATCATCTTGGAAATTCACATCCCTCCCACCCCCGCACCCCCCTGCAAAGGTAACCACCATGAGAAACTTCTCCAAAGCAAACTTTGGGCTTCTAAAAACAGAGGCGGCTAACTTCACAGCACCCATGCAAATGGGGAATAGTTGCATGACTGCTGAATCATACACCAATGCACTGTACAAACAAACACACAAATGCATAGCTCTTGCCATACCGAATAGAACCAAGATGCTCTGCTCCAAAAAAAGGAAGACAATCTGGTGGTCCCCTGCCATAAACAAACTCTACAACAGGAGGAGGAAACTGATGAAGTTCCAAGAATGGAAAAACTCCCTTATCAGCCAAAACAAAAAGTTGAGATCCCTCATCAAATCCTCCACAACTAGCTATAAAAACAGAATTGCAGCAGATAGTAAAGACAACCACAAGGCCTTCTATAATTATGTAAAGAATCTCCACAACAATACCCAGATTTGCTCTGAGCTACTGCACAATGATGCCTCCTATACCGAGCCAACAGATATTGCCAATATACTGGCCGACAGATTCAGTGCCAACTTTACCCCCCCAAGGACTAATCACAATACCAGTAGATTGCCAGGCACCCAGTATTACTGCTGCACAGATTAAAACAACACTGTCCAAGGCCAAGAATACAGCTTCTTTCGGACCTGACAATATCCCTGGCTGTGTTCTACATGAACTACAGACCCTGGGAACTATCACTCCATTAGCCTGATGAGTCTAATATGCAAAGCTATGGAAAGCATCATCATGGACCTTATAAACAAGGATATAGGGAATCTCCAAACTCTGGATCCCACACAGTTTGGTTTTGTGAAGGGTAGATTGTGTCCGCTCAACCAAGGCCTTTGATACCATTACCCACTCAGGAATCATAGAAAAATTCACTAAGCTAGGCATCAACCCCTATATCACTAGGTGGGCTGCAAACTGGCACACAGATAGAACCCACAGTGTGAAAGTAGCTGACTCCAAGTCAGACTGCTGACCAGTCACGAGTGGACTCACACAGGGTTCAGTCCTGGGTCATCTCCTGTTTGGTATCTACTTCTCTGAAGTCCAGGCCAACACAAAGGGACTCTGGCTGACAAAGTTTGCAGAGATGATTGCAAGTTGGGAGCTATTATTAACTCCCCCAGTGATGTTGACATCCTGCAGAAAGGCTTCACTGAGACCGATTGGTGTGAGAACCATGGCCTTAAGCTCAATGCCAAAAAATGTGTTGTCATCCCCTTTGGGAAAAACTCAGTTCCCATGAATTACCACATCATGGTAGTCCACTGAACACAAAAGGTGTTATAAGAGATCTGGAAACACAGGTTGACAGCAACTTCTCCTTTGACCACCACATTGCTACTGTGGTCAGAAAGTCCTTCTATCTGACACATCTTATTACTAAGGGTTTTGCATCCAGGAAGAAAGAGGTCCTTGTCTACTCTTCTCTCATTAGGCCAATCATCGAATACAATGGCCCATTTGGCATGTACCTCAGTAGACACCTGCAACAACTGGAGAGGCTGCAAAAGTACCTCACAAAGATGATCCTAGGCCTTAAGCAGTTGTCCTATATGGACAGGCTCAGAAAACTCCAACTATTCTCTGTCTCATATCGCCGACTTAGAAGCAATCTCTGCTTGACTTACAAAATCATGTATGACCCAGCTCTGTTAGAAATGCTACATCTAAAGAAATCCCAATCCCTCCGCACCACATGCTCCAGAGACCTCAACCTCATTACCACAATCAACAAAACATGTTGGAAGGATAGGTTCATAACCCAGAGACTTCCCATGCTATGGAATAGACTTCTCATACATGTCAAACAGAGCACCTCACTAGCTCTTTTCAAGAGAAATCTTGATGAGTGGATGGGAAATAGAAAATTCACCCCAGGGTTCAACTCCAGTAAGATCTACTCAGGAGGCACTGGGAACTAATGTCGGGTGGCAGGATGCCAGGGTAATCCTATGGGCTAGGCTTGTAAATGCTCCAGGGCCATTAGCCTAGTACATACCTATGAACCTATGAAGTCCACGAACCTTTGGTCAAGTGTTTTAGTACACATATAATTTACCCAGTCTATGGATGGGTAGTTAGAGTCACCTAAAACCAGAGTGTTTGGCTGTATCTTAAGCGATTCAAGTAGATCAAAGTATGCAGAGTATCCTGGTTCATGGAGGAGGTCCTATAATGGGCAATAACTTAGAGAGGGGTCTTGCCTACAGTCAATTGGACATGGATTAGTTCAAGGGAATCATTTTGTTTTACCAATCTAGAGGTGTATTTATTTTTGATGAATTGATATTCCACCTCCTTTAGTTCTCGCACTTTAAACTTGTGGTCTTAATGTGTGGAAGGCATTATAACCCGGTATGGCTGGGGTGCTTTCCATGACCTTAAACCAAGTCTCTGTGACTGCACAGATGTCAGCATTTTCTAAGGGGAGGGCTGCTTCTAGTGAGTGCAGTTTTAGGTTAAGACTCCTGGTGTTTAGCAGCATAACCTTGAGGTTGCTTTTTGAAGATATTTTTACATCAGGAATCTTGTTGCTGTGACATTGCCTAAAAAGGCACTATGGGGGAGGCAAGAGCCTTAGCCAGTAACCGAAATCCCAGAGGTGACAGATGGCAAAGCAGCATGGTCTATCTACCGTGTCATCCCAGGCTGACAGGTACTGGATCCCCTTAGAATGACACCAGAAACAAAGCCAATTGTTGAAGTCAATCATTTTTTTCTTTATATTATGGTATCATCTTAGGTGAAGGTAGTATGCTGCCCAAGGCTAGTTACATACCTGCCTGAAGTACATATTCAGAGAGCTCAGTCATGTCTCTCTTCATAGAGTCCAGTGAGGTATGTCTCAAGTAATCCACACCAACATAAACTATGACAGAGTCATAACAGTACTTGTTATGGAAAAACTTGAGTGCATGTGTGATCTAGGGGATCTTGGCACCCAACAGACAGCTGACTGTAAGCTTCTTCTTGTCCAGCCTGGTGAGTGGGACATCTGTGTGTCAAACTATGGAGTTACCTATCAAAAAATTTGGTTTTAGATGTGCTCGTGCTTTGCCTTAGGGGCTTGTTTGGTGAGACACTTGTCCTTCTGTTTTTATGTGTATTGACTCCTGTAGGTACTGTATTAGGTGTACCATGTTTGTGTTTCGGAGGTCTCTGGTGTTTAGGTAAATTTCTGGTGAGTACCTCCAGGCATGATGGCTCGTGTTGAGAACATGGTTTGTGCAGGAGGTGTAGTAAGTGGGCTTATCAACCTGTTCAGTCACTGTTCTGGGAATGAGACAGCAAGGATTTCAAATTCTTAGTGTATATGCATCTCACACAAAGTGAGCTTGAGTGGTTTAGGATAGTGGGCTGTCAGTGTACATGAGGCAGTTGCTACACTGCCTGAGGATAACTCATGTCAATCAGGCTGGCAGAAGAAATGGAGGAGAACTGACCATCCATAATACTAGGTGTAAATTTGCTTACTTTACTGCGGAAGGATGTGGTTTAACTGGGGGCTTAATGCTGGGTCTATACTAATAGGGCTCACAAGGGGTATAAGACTATTATTGATTAGCAAAATAAATCTATTTCAGCGTTTGTGTCTATAACCGCCAATGGTTACTTACACTGTGTGGCGCTGAGCGAAGGTGCACTATGTGCAAATAGATGCCTCTGATTGCTCATATGAATATAGTAGAGCAGTGGCTGGTCATCAAACTCTGAGGAGCTGTGTTAAAAGAAGTACAAACCCACGCAGACACGGGGCTTAAGTAGCAACTGTGAGAACACTTTTTTAAAACAAGTTACGTAATTTTCAAACAAGCTGGCCAATACTGAGCCTTATTGCAACAATCTGCAATTCAAATGATTCCTTTGCTAAACTCTTCTGCCACAAGGGTGTAGAGAGATGGCTGGTTTTAGTGCTCAGATAATGCCAGTCTAGATTCAGAAAATCTGAATCTAGCCTATGTTATAAAATACACAGGTAATAGAAAATACAAAGTGCGGATAAAAACTGTCTCAAACAGCAAACAGTTGAAATAGTGAAACAGCAAAACAGTTAAAACAGCTAATAACAGTTAAAAGTAGGTGGCAATTCAGGAATACACAGTTTAAAAGTGCAATACATTAAATAAAAATACATATTTTTTCTGTAGATTTCAAAGGATGCCTTGGATTTTGTTTGGATTCACTCCAGAGATCATAGGCAGCACACCAATCCTAGAGCAGCTCCTGTAAACTGATGTCTTCTCATTCCACCTGTTTCTCCTTAATTTAGGGACTCCTTGTTCCATCATGCTGTGACATAAACTGTGTTAGACTTTCCACACTATATCTGTATCACCACAAACAAAAACAAAATGATGAAATACGACCAGCCACAGATTCCACAGCAACTTTATTGCACAATAAAGCACAAAATCTCTCTCTCTGACATCTCGGCTGAAAAAGCCTTCAAGGAGTAAAGAAACATCATAAAAGAACTTGCCTAAATACTAAAAAACATGACAATAAAACAATTAAGCAATTAAATAAACAATCTCCAATTTGGCTCTTCATTCAACCCATGTGGATGCAGAGTATCACATTTAAGAATATATACTGCTTTCTTAGTCAGAAGCAGTTTTTTTAAGATTACATTTATCATATAATGATACATTTATTTTTTTCCAAAATAGTGCCTTGTAGCCGTTCATTATTACTCTTATGAAAATGTTGAAAATGTGCTGCTATAGAACTTAATTTCTGATTATAAATATCCCTTGCGTGCTCCAATAATCTCACTTTAAATGCCCTCTTTGTTTCCCCAATATAAAATAAATTGCAAGGGCATTTAAGAGCATACACAACACCTTGAGTGTCACAAGAAAAATTGTTCCAAGTTTGAAACGGAATATTATTAATACTTGGAAAACTCTTAACTATAAATTTACAGGCTTTACACTTATTACAACAGGTAATCCCTGTAAGATGTAAACTATATAATACATTAGTAGGTGGTATACAAAATCTGCCGTTCACTAAAAAGTTATGAATATTTCTCCCCCTTCTATATGAAACACCAAGAGTGGCATTTAGCTAGGAAGAAACATTTTTTAAGGAACACAAATATTTCCAGTGGTACTTTACCTGCTCTATAACCATAGAGCTAAAACATCCAAAAGTTGTAACAAAATAAATAAGATCCTTATCTTTTCTATCACTAGATCTGATAGGGGCCAAATAATGTCTATCATTAATATGATGTCTTATACTGTGGTGGTGGTGCTGCGGTAGCATTGTCGCCTCACAGTTAGACGTTGCCCATTCGATTCTCAGTTAGAGCGTCTTCTGTGTGGCTACATGCGTGAATGGGCGTTCCTTCATTGAAGGTTGTGCATTAGGCCCGGCAAGCCAGCATGTAAAAATCTACTGCCAATCATTAGCAGACCGGAGTTCCGCTGTGGCGACCCCTAACTGGGAAAAGCCGAAAGACACAAACAATTAATATGATGTCTTATAGTTGAAATATTACACAATTTATTCCAACTTTTTTCAAGTAAGTTTTTACTATAACCTCTATTACAGAACATGTCTACAGTTATTCCTAGTTCTCATTTAAAATCATAAATATTATTACACAGTCTGGAAATCCTAAGCATCTCACCAAAAGGGAGTGCTTCAATGGTATGAGAAGGGTGACAACTATCACCATGTACATACTGTGTACCATGACCAAATTTTCTATGTACAGAAGTGAATAACTCAGTACCATGTTTGATACTGATAACCACATCCAAAAAAGGAATACATGTGCCTAACTTAAGACCATCAAATTGCAAACCAAACCTATTATTATGTAACATATTAACAAATTGGGGTACCAATTCTGAACCACCTTCAGCTATAAACATTAAATCATCAATATACCTAAAATACCTGATGACATGATTACAAAAAATGTTTTATTTCTGTAACTGTATTCACTCTCAAAAAGGCCCATACTCAAATTGGCATATGTGGGGGCAAAAACAGCCCCCATTGCTGTGCCTTGTTTTTGCATATAAAGATTGTTGTTAAATTCAAAAAAATTATGGGTAAGGCAAAAATGTACCAATTCTACTATATATTCTGTTACTGGTGAATTGCCCAGAAAAAATCTTAAGGCTTCCAAACCAAAATTATGGCTAATATTTGTGTAGAGGCTTTTAACATCAATAGTGAAAAGGTACATATTGTCATTCCACTTAACATTGTTTATTTTAGCCAAAAAATCAAATACATCATGGATGTAGGATGGCAGAGTGTATACTGCAGGTGCTAAGTAACTCTGCAAAAATGAACCCAGTTTGTGAGTAAAATACTCACAACCTGAAACTGTAGGCCTCCCCACAGGCTTAGCTAAATTTTTATGTATCTTGGGGAGGCAATAAAAATGGGCCATTTTTCATCCATCTGGATTAAATTTCTTTCTTACATCTGCATCCGAAAAATATCCAAGTCTATTACCTTTTTGTAATAGCTCAACATATTCAGCCAAAGCTTGCTGGTAAAGGGACATATCATTCTTGTCATATATCTCATCATCCTCTAAATGTTCCATGTACGTCTAAATATCAGGTATAGTGCATGATAACCAACTTATTTCCCTTATCTGAGGGTTTGAAAAGAAGTTCCCTCATTTTACTTAAATTTTGAAGAGCTTTCCATTCCAAAACAGATACATTATAATTAACTTGATGTTTGTTTCTATTAAAATCAATAAGCACATCCTCAATCGTATAATTTAACATGTTAGAAAAATGGACTACTTCTTCATTCAAAAAAGGCAGTAAAAAGAAAATCACTATTTGTACAAACATTGTGAGTATCCAATCTACAATAGGCATTAAACAAGCTATCAGAGTCACAGGTATAAAAACTCTCACACAAAGTATTAATACTATTATCACAATTAGCTAAATCAACTTCTGTATGAGTGTCTCTAAAAAAAAATACTTTAAATGTAGCTTCCTACTGAATTTAAATACATCACACTCAATATCATGATTTCTAGGAAATACAGTAGGAATAAACTTAAGACCTCTGTTCCAAACCGCCAGTTCACAATCAGTGAAAACATGTCCAGATAAATTAATGATATAACTGTCCTGAGAGGATAAGAAATTATCTTTTACCTCTTTTGTATCCCCTCTGGGGATAGAAGTCCCTTTGAAAATACTCTTGTTGTTCACAAGTCCGCTTTGTACCCTGTTTCCCTCCTCTATAGCTGTTGTTGATATGACAAAAAGTTTGTTGAAAATGTTCCGGTTGTTGTGCAGACGGTAAAACAGGTTACTCATCTTGATTATCTAGCTCTTCATCCCCTGATGTAAAATGTCCCTCTGAAAATGAGGAATTGTATAAGTGAGAACCATCTTCCTGCCTTTGAAACCTCACATGATGGTGAGCTTTCTTCTGATTGGCTCTAGAAATAAACGCCTTTCCATTCTCGTAGTCACGGAGATCTCGAAATAGTTTGCGTTTCTTCCTGTCCACCGGTTCTGTTTCATAATTCTTTAATTTCGAGTTAATGTCATTTAAAAAGACATCAAGTACATGAGCATATGTCCCTGAAGAAATAGTGTTACACACTTTCTTGATCTGATCTTTCAACTCCTGCTGTTTCACCCTGTCACGATCTAACAAGATATTCACCCACTCCAACGTACACCTGTATGCTGCTGCTACCCAACCCTTGTGAAATTGCACATCAGCAGCATTTTGTAGATCAAAGGGCAGAGTTGGATCTTTAAATACTCTCAGCCCCCTCGGTGTAATGTCTAGATCTATATATTTTTGTAGACCAGACATATTAAAGAAAGTAGAGGTCTCTTTCCAAATACACTTCTCTAACTGGTCAAAAAGAGACTTACTTTCTTCCGATATAGACGTAGGTAATTTTCTTCCAACAGTATCAAGTGGCTTCTGGCAACATTTATTTCTGTCCTGTTCCCATTTATCCCATGTAGTAGTAGCAATGGAACATTAACAGCCCCGTGATTCACGTGTGAATTAAGGTCCGGGGCAGAGTTAAGAAAACTGTCCAAAGATAATTGAGACCCATCACCAGTGGTCTCACGAAGAACACGAGGCAAGTTGTAATGTGGGTCTGTGGCCATAAAAACAAAGACTGTATCACCACAAACGAAAACAAAATGATGAAATACGACCAGCCACAGATTCCACAGCAAATTTATTGCACAATAAAGCACAAAAATCTCTCTCTCTGACATCTCAGCTGAAAAAGCCTTCAAGGAGTAAAGAAACATCATAAAAGAACTTGCCTAAATACTAAAAAATGTGACAATAATACAATTAAGCAATTAAATAAACAATCTCCAATTTAGCTCTTCATTCAACCCATGTGGATGCAGAGTATCAAATTTAAGAATATATACTGCTTCCTTAGTCAGAAGCAGTTTTTTAAGATTACATTTATCATATAATGATACATTTATTTTTTTCCAAAATAGTGCCTTGTAGCCCTTCATTATTCTTTTTTGTCTTTCGGCTTTTCCCGGTTAGGGGTCGCCACAGCGGAACTCCGGTCTGCTAATGATTGGCAGTAGATTTTCACGAACGCCGAGGTGCCAGCTCGATGTCCAACCTTCAATGAAGGCACGCCCACTTACGCATGTCTTTCGAACGCCACCCAACTGCGGGGAGGACATGCAGTAGCCCTTCATTATTACTCTTATGAAAATGTTGGAAATGTACTGCTATATAACTTTCTAATTTCTGATTATAAATATCCCTTGCATGCTCCAATAATCTCACTTTAAATGCCCTCTTTGTTTCCCCAATATAAAATAAATTGCAAGGGCATTTAAGAGCATACACAGCACCTTGAGTGTCACATGAACAATTGTTCTAAGTTTGAAACGGAATATTATTAATACTTGAAAAACTCTTAACTATAAATTTACAGGCTTTACACTTATTACATTATAATTCTAATTTATAATTCTAATTTGTATAATCTGTAGATTTCAAAGGATGACTTGGATTTTGTTTGGATTCACTCCAGAGATCATAGGCAGCACACCAATCCTAGAGCAGCATCTATAAACTGGTGTCTCCTCATTCCACCTGTTTCTCCTTACTTTAGGGACTCCTTGTTCCATCATGCTGTGACATAAACTGTGTTAGACTTTCCACACTATATCCTTCACTTTGCAGGTATTCCATAACTTCAGCTTCTATTTGTTTAACTTCTACTTTACTAATCTGTTCTGTTTTCCTCCTTTGTGATCTTATTTTTTGTATTGTGAAATTTTCCTTATCTGGGTGTCTTTGCTTGTATTTATCTTCATCTATCTTTGGAGCTGCTTTTTTGTATTACTTAGCTTGGTTGTCTCCTTCTTGCATAAAGATTGTACCATATCAAATCTCTCTTTCTTTCCAATCTCCTTATTTCTTTTTTATACCTTTTAAAAATATTTCGGTTTTATTCTTTATTTGATAGCACTTTCTTTGTCACTTCTTTTTCTACGTGGCCCTAAGTTGCTTTGTCTATGTAATGCTTTTCATGGGTCTGTTGTATTAATGAACACAAATTTGCATTTGAAGCTTTCAGCTGTTTTTCTTGTCCAAGTATTTTTTTTCCAATTTCTCTCTTAATCTTTTTGAATATCTTGTTTCTGGAAATTCTGAGCTTATTTTATAATAGTAACAATACACAGTTTCTTCCTTATCCTCAATAGTTCATTCCATCATATGTGTGGCTCTTTTTTTGGCCTGATAGCATTTGTGGAATAATACTTCCTTCTACAACAGTGGGACTATCCTCTGAGCCTGACTTAATCCCATTGTAGGAATTTTTTCATGTCTTGAGGATTCTACAGTCATTTTTTTCCACTCCTAACACCAGTATATACCAATGTTGGGCATTTTTTGTATCCTGGGACTTGTGTACCCAACTGTCTTTTATATTTTAACCTCTCTCTATGATATATTCTATATACCAGTGTCATCTTTGTAATATTTTGTGAAAACAGGGTCCTCCAAGTGAAGGTACTGACCAAGACTTGAGGAAGAAGTAAGTTCCAGCATTACTACTCTCCTTTCCTTGCTAATTTTTTTATCTCTTCATTTGGACTTCTCACCAGTTTAAGCATGACAATGTTCAGGGGAGCCATTTCTAGGGTGAGCCCTTTTTTTAAACAAATGACACTAATTAAAGCTTATAGGAAAGCTTAGAGGCCAATAAGTACCGAATGTTTGCTCATCAGATTTTCTTTATCAAGGCCTAGAGGCTAATACCTTTTAATAAGTGGCTTTTCTCAAAATAAGAATAAACATAATTAATTTATCCATACAATGTAGCTGTGTTCCTAGCATCTACTAAGTTCCAATAGAGGACTATGAGACTATTTCATTTATGTATGTATGTATGTATGTATGTATGTATGTATGTATTTATTTAATAATTTATTTAAATATCTGCTAATATTGTGTTCTACTTAATGAAATTGTGGATTATTCTGTGATTTTGTTCACAAAGTAAAGATGCCATCCCAGCAATTTTCTTGTAAATTGTTTTGTTTTACAGATAAGTGTAAATTGAAGTTTCAATTCTGTAATCATTACAGCAACAGTTAATTTATTTCAACAGCAATATTTTACTTCGTGGCATTATATTTCAACTGGGTCAAAGCATTTTATAGAAGTACAAACTTGGTTTACTAAATTTTGCTTAGAATTGTTTTTCAGTACCTCACATTATTGTACTAAATTCAGACTGGGATTTATGCAATCATGTTGGCTGCCAGCCTACTAAAGAACTGTACACTCTGAACACATTTTGTAGAAATAAACTGCTGCATAATCACATTTAAAAAATAAAGATTTGTCATATTCATGGAAATTGTTTTGCTCTTTGCAGGTGGTTAAATACATTGGGCATGTCTGCAAATCAAGGCATTGATGTTGTAATTCGACATTCTTTCTTTGACCATGGATATAACCACTTGGTGGACCAGAATTTTAACCCTTTACCAGTAGGTGTGAGGTTGTCATTTATTTCTGTATAACATTATAATATTTATTTTGTGAATACACACATTTAATATGTGTCTACAGTTCTGTTTCTCACTGTTAACTAATGGTTTTGCCGTCATTCTGTACAAAAAATGTGTTAGATTATCATAATGGTTCTACAGACAAAAGTTCTAGATGGAGGAGTGCTCTAATTCAAGACCAAAAATTCATGCTGTAACAGAAATGTATTCATGTGTTCTGACTACACGACCCTTTTATCTCATGTTGTGTAAAAATTGAAGTGTGTTCCTTTATAACATTTATAGTCATGCAGCAAAATATGTTATATAATTTCTTTGTGCACTCTTTTTCAGAAAAGGCATAATTTACAGTACAGTTAACTGGGTTCTGTATAGAAAATGGGCGTGGTGGGTAGTTAACTTTTTGAAATTCAAAACATGATTAAAATTCCAATTTGCCAAGATATAGGTACAGGCAAAAAAAAGCTCTTTGTTAAATTCTATGAATCATGTTTTAGCATGCATTTCTCCATGTTTTAGCAGAACAGTCTTTTATTACATTTAATTTTTCATGAAATTGAGACGATCCCTTTGTTAGCTGGTATGCAGTATCAGTTGTCATCTCTTGTATTTGTTTTCAAACTACTGTAATACCTACAACCATAACAAGTGTAGTTCAAGTCAGCACTGAGGAGTTATGGATGCTTAAAGATTCTAATTGCAATTAAGATTAGTTTGTAGTAATATTTATAAATACAGTTGGTGCCAAAAAGAGTATTTCCTTTGAGTAATGTAATGGTAACAGGTACATAGCCCTGACTCCCTAATGGAATGTTATGCTTCTGATATGAATTCTATCATGAAATATTTTTACAGGCATGAATCTTTCTTATTTTAAGAAGCATTAAAACAAGGCTAGTTAGTCTTTGGCACAGAAGTCTTCATTCTTCATGACACTGCAAGCAAGGTGCTGAGTGGGGACTTGTCCTCTGAATGTTATTTCATTCTCATCTCAAATAATGTACACAAAGATCTACCACTGGTTCAGTAAGCAACATACTGTGGTTCTGAAGAATGTTTTCTATATAAAACCAAAACAACAGATTTTATCTGTAATGGATGCACATTCTTTAATCAG